>NC_135406.1:12877302-12967302 GCF_051989625.1 Stigmatopora argus
TTCCCTTCTGTGAAAATGTTGGAACATTAACTGCACCTGGAAAAGGTTTTTGAATTGTGTAGCTTTTTAATTGGGCTGTTGTAGCGAATCTGTGGCCACAAACTGAGCAGGAAATTGTTTTTTCACCAGCGTGGATACTTGTTTTTGGAAATCTTGCATTTGAGAAAAGGCTTTACCGCAAACTGCACACGAGAATGGTTTTTAAACTGTGTGTGTTCTTGCATGACTAATTAAGCTTCCCTTCCGTGTGAATCTTTGACCACAAACTGAACACGAAAATGTTTTCTCACCAGTGTGTGTTCTTGCATGAACTGTTAAGTTTCCCTTCTGTGTGAATGTTTGACCACAAACTGAACACGCAAATGGTTTTTCACCAGTGTGGGTTCTTGTGTGTATTTGTAAAACTGTCTCATGAGAAAAGGCTTTACCACAAACTGCACACGAAAATGGTTTTTCACCAGTGTGGGTTCTTGTGTGTTTTTTTAAGCTTCTTTTCTCTTTAAATCTTTTACCACAAACTGAACACGAAAATGGTTTGTCACCTGTGTGTGTTCTTGCATGACTAATTAAGTGATCCTTCCGTGTGAATGTTTGACCACAAAGTGAACACAAAAATGGTTTTTCACCAGTGTGTGTTCTTGTGTGTATTTTTAAGTTATACTGTAGAGAAAAGGCTTTACCGCAAACTGAACACGAGAATGGTTCTTCACCTGTGTGGGTTCTTGTGTGTATTTTTAAGCTTCCTTTCTCTGTAAATCTTTTACCGCAAACTGAACACGAAAATGGTTTTTCACCAGTGTGGGTTCTTGTGTGTATTTTTAAGCTTCCTTTCTCTGTAAATCTTTTACCGCAAACTGAACACGAAAATGGTTTTTCACCAGTGTGTGTTCTTGTGTGTATTTTTAAGTTATGCTGTAGAGAAAAGGCTTTACCGCAAACTGAACACGCAAATGGTTCTTCACCTGTGTGGGTTCTTGTGTGCATTTTTAAGGTTTGCTTGTGTGTAAATCTTTGACCACAAACTGAACACGAAAATGGTTTTTCACCAGTGTGGGTTCTTGTGTGTATTTTTAAGCTTCCTTTCTCTGTAAATCTTTTACCGCAAACTGAACACGAAAATGGTTTTTCACCAGTGTGGGTTCTTGTGTGTATTTTTAAGCTTCCTTTCTCTGTAAATCTTTGACCACAAACTGAACACGAAAATGGTTTGTCACCTGTGTGTGTTCTTGCATGACTAATTAAGTGATCCTTCTGTGTGAATGTTTGACCACAAACTGAACACGAAAATGGTTTTTCACCAGTGTGGGTTCTTGTGTGTATTTTTAAGCTTCCTTTCTCTGTAAATCTTTTACCGCAAACTGAACACGAAAATGGTTTTTCACCAGTGTGGGTTCTTGTGTGTATTTTTAAGCTTCCTTTCTCTGTAAATCTTTGACCACAAACTGAACACGAAAATGGTTTGTCACCTGTGTGTGTTCTTGCATGACTAATTAAGTGATCCTTCTGTGTGAATGTTTGACCACAAACTGAACACGAAAATGGTTTTTCACCAGTGTGGGTTCTTGTGTGTATTTTTAAGCTTCCTTTCTCTGTAAATCTTTTACCGCAAACTGAACACGAAAATGGTTTTTCACCAGTGTGGGTTCTTGTGTGTTTTTTTAAGATCCCTTTCTCTTTAAATCTTTTACCACAAACTGTACACGAAAATGGTTTGTCACCTGTGTGTGTTCTTGCATGACTAATTAAGTTTCCCTTGTGTGTAAATGTTTTACCACAAACTGTACATGATAAGGGTTTCTCCCAAGTGTGGCTCCTCATGTGAGTTTTCAAAGTAGACTTTTTCCCAAAGGTTTTTCCACACTGAGAGCATTTCCAGAGTTTGCCGTCCTTAAGACCTTCATTGTCATAAAGCAAGTCTTCGCTTTCTGATAACGGAGCAATTAAATTGTCTGCTTGCCCTTCTGCTGAGCTGCCGTTCGGAGTCTCCGCCCCTCTGCCGGCCACGCCCAGATCATCTTCACTCTTGAAAGGCTCACCAGTTGACACGGTGACATCTTCTTCCTCCTTTTTGATTTGCTGTTGAGGGAACTCTGGCTCCTCCTCTTTAATTTGGGGTAACTTTAAGGTGTGTGCAGGCTCTGCCCCTCTGCTGGTCACGCCCAGATCCTCTTCTCTCTTCAGGAATTCACCAAGTGACCAGGTGACATCATCTTCCTCCTTGATTGGAAGTCGCTCGTCTCTCATTTGTTGTTGAGAGAACTCTGGCTCCTCCCCTTTGATTTGGGGGAGCTCGAGTTCCTTTTTAAGGCCAGCAGATTTTTTCCCATCAGGACCAAGATATTCTCTGAAACCTGCAAAGACACAAAAATAAATGATATGTTTCATAATCTGTCTATCTAACGAGAAGTCCTTTAGGTTAGACTGGGAATGTAAAGTCTTATACTTATACCGGTGGTGGTTAGACTGGGAATGTAAAGTCTTATACTTATATCGGCGGTGGCTAGGCTCGTAAAATGACATTAACTTGAAATTTAACTGAAATCAACTCAAATGACTATACACACCCACACATATTTGACCACCCAGAACCATCTCAATAAGCTCGTATCTCCAATTTGTCTCATATCTCAAGGAAAAAAAATGCTCGGAATTTAGCTCGTATCTCCAATTTGTCTCATATCTCAAGGAAAAAAAATGCTCGGAATTTAGCTCGTTTCCCAAATTTCCCGTAAATTGGGACACTCGTATGTCAATGTATTCCTGTAATATGCTGGCTGCCACAGCAAATGTTCAATTATTTACGTAATAATTAAAGCACTTGCGGGTGACCCACATTGTAATCAACAGTTTGAGGAAAACAGAGTTCACCTTCAAAATTAAAGTACAATTAAGAGCACACCTACACATTTCAATGTTTAAAAATGTTTTGTTTTATTAAACCCAAAGGATTCTTTAATCTCATCTCATTTTCTGAACCGCTTTATCCTCATCAGAGTCGGGGGGGGGCGCTGGAGCCTATCCCAGCTAACTTTGGGCCAGAGGCGGGGTGGGGGGGGGCGGATACCCTGAATTGTTGGCCAGCCAATCGCAGGGCACAACAAGACAGACAACCATTCACGCTCATACTTAGGAGCAATTTAGTGTGTCCAATCAGCCTACCATGTCTTTACAATGTGGGAGGAAGCCGGAGTACCTGGAGAAAACCCGCACGCGTCAAAATAAAAAGGTAATTTTTTTAATTAAAAAAAAAGCCTTTCTATAAATGGTCATTTTTTAAAGAAACTGATACTTTACTATACATGGTCTTTTTTATTATTAAAAAAAGCCTTACTATGCAAGTCTTTGGAGTGTGGGAGGAAACCGGAGTACCTGGAGGAAACCCACACAGGCCTGGGAAGAACATGCAAACTCCACACAGGTGGACTTGACCTGGATTTGAACCTAGGACCCGAGAGCTGTGAGGCCGATGCGCTAACCACTCGCTCCTCTGGGCCGGTTTTCACATTTTTATGAATTTATAATTTTAAAAAAAATTCCAGTGCTGAGTCCTAGTAGCAAGCGGAAGACATGGGAGTTGCTTCCGCTTGAAAATTTATTTAAAAAATAAACATTTTCCCCAGAAAAATCCGTGATGTAGTGAAATGCTGAGGGATTACTGTACTTGAATATGCAATTGCAGCGCACAAAAAAGCACTTCTACAATTACCATTAAGCCTTAATGATGAAGGGAATATATAGATATAAAAATGGACCCACCTTCCATTCTGTGAAGGACAACTTTTGCATGGATTATTTTGCAAAATGTCGAGTTTTCCTCGTGGAACTTTGCTGCTCTTTTCCCACACGTAAATTCTGATGGAGACGCCATTGATAGCTGCTAACTAGGCTAAGTTAAAGAGGGCGCAAAGCTTCAAAGTTCTTCGACGACTTTAAGAGTTGATCCTTTTATATATGCTAACAGGCTGAGCTAAAGTAGGCCGCAAAACTTCAACGAGGTCTTGAAAATGATTTTGGCTGATATTTAAGGTCATAAAGTAGCTTATGCTAGACACGTCGGGGACCCATAGGTTAAGCTAGGTGGCGAAAACTGCGCACGCGCGGTGGTTGCGTCACTTCCTTCGATTTATAAATGTAAGAGAGTCGGAAATAGGAAATAATTAATCTTCAAATGTTCTGACGTGTGGTTTGAGCAATAAATGTTTGCGCAGGTTTTAATTAAATTGAAAATTAAATTAAACAAATAACTTGAAGATTGCGTCTCAAAAGGAGGCGTCGCAAAACGCGCATGCGCAGAGAAATATCGTCATTGATAATGGAGCTGTTGCTGTTTCGCCGATTGGCATCACGGGAGAAGTAGTTCTTCAATGAAACGGTTTGAACTCGCAGGAATCAGTCTCTTATTTAGGTAACGCTCCCTCGTGGTCAGGAGAAAATTTGTTTAATTTTAATTTCAGTATTCGTGGACATTATACACAATAATTAAGACACTGTCAATCACAAGTTATCGAAGAAGCGCAGAAATTATATCAGAAAATTTGCAATTTCTCAAAGGTGTCTTAAACCCAAAAGGAAATGTTTCCCTCAATCTGGACCAACCACTAGATGTGAATCATATTTCTTGATTTTCCCATTTTTAACGAATATTTGCAATTTTTCATCCTTATTTTTTCTTTTTGTGTTTTAGTTAAATGAGTATTTAGTAAAATGTAAAAATAACTATATAAAAATGTTTTCTGTTTTCCACTTTAATTTTGAACATAAAAACATATTTCGTTTCCTTTTGAAATTAAATGATTAAAAGACATCTTCCCTCAGTAAGAAAAAAGCAAAAATAAACATGGTTTTAGATCTATAAAAAATGTAAAATGCAAGGCTTGTCATTCAGTTCTTTGTTCATTTGGAATTAATAGGTAATGAAGCTATAATTTAAATTGTGCCATACTGTTTGGACCGAGTGCACTTTCCCCCAGTCTTCCTGTCGGGGCCAGTCAATTGTCTTCATAACTATGGACTGAACAGGACAACAAGTTCCAGGCCAGACGGATGATCTACAACAGGGGTCTCAAACTCGCGGCCCGCGGGCCAACTGCGGCCCTCGGAACGATAATTTGCGGCCCCCGTCTTAATATGAAAGATTAATGTTTGTGCGGCCCGCAAGATTGATATGAATGACACTTGTTGTGTTCGGAGCTGAATGAACCAATCACGGTGAGGTATACGGCTCTGGAGGGCGGGACATCGGCCGGGCTGTCCAGTGCCTCGCTCACTCACTCATTCATTCCTCCAATCAGCTGGGCGAAGGAGAAGCCGTGAAGCTGATCACTCCGCTCGGCGCGCACACTCCTCCGCTGCTCTCAGCATAGAACTGAATGAGACGCTATGATCCGTGATCCAGCCTGTGTCAGTGTAGCCATCTCCGCGAGTGAAACGGAGAAACGGAGAGCGAAAGGGCGCATGCGCCACAAACCCGCGCGACTGAAAGTGAAAGATCAACCCGAGACTCATTCCAAGTGGAAAAACATATTACACTGTAATAATTACAGAGCCCCAGAGATGTCTCTTTCAAAGCCTGCCGTGAAGAGAAAGGTCGGTGATGAGCACAGACAGTTTCAAGAAAAGTGGGGAGTGCAATATTTCTTTGTTGAACACAGGGGCACCCCGACGTGTCTCATTTACACTGAAAAAGTTGCGGTGCACAAGGAATACAATTTGAAACGTAATTGTACTACGAGACATGCTGAGGGGTACGAAAAATACGAGGGAGATGAGAGAGCCAACCAGGTTGCCAGTCTTAAAACACGTCTTCTGAGGCAACAGGATCTCTTCAAGAAGGCTACCAAAGACAGTAATGCAGCAGTCAAAGCTAGCTACGCCGTTTGTGAGTTGATTGATCCTGTGCCAAGTGATCCCAAATGGCTCATGGACTTGGCTTTTCTTGTTGATATCACACATGAGCTTAATGTACTGAACAAGAAGCTACAAGGCCAGGGGCAACTTGTCAGTGCTGCCTATGACAACGTGAGAGCATTCTGCACTAAACTTGTGTTATGGAAAGCCCAGCTCTCTCAGACAAACCTTTGCCATTTCCCAGCATGCAAGGCTCTCGTGGATGCAGGCACACCATTCAGTGGTGAGAAGTATGTTGAGGCCATTTCGAAGCTACAGGAGGAATTTGATCACAGATTTGCAGACTTCAAGACACACAAAGCCACATTTCAAATTTTTGCGGACCCCTTCTCCTTTGATGTGCAAGATGCCCCTCCTGAGCTTCAAATGGAGCTCATTGACCTGCAGTGCAACTCTGCACTCAAAGCTAAGTTCAGGGAGGTGAGTGGAGAAGCAGACAAGCTTGGGCAATTTTTGAGAGATTAGACCCCCAGCTTCCCTGAACTTTCCCGAAGGTTCAAGCGGACCATGTGCCTTTTTGGGAGCACATACTTGTGTGAGAAGCTCTTCTCCACCTTGAACTTCAATAAGTCCAAGTACAGGTCCAGACTTACTGATGAGCATCTTCAAGCTCTACTGAGGGTCTCCACTGCTTCCTCCCTCAAGCCAAATGTGACTATGTGAGAAGAAGCGCTGCCAGGTCTCTAGCAGCAAGGAGTAAGCAAGAGAAGCCGTGTTCAGAATATTTTATGTTCAATGTTCCATTCAAGTTCAGAAAGTTAAAGGTTAAAGAGCTGTTAATACAGACATTTGAAACGGAATAAAAATAATTCATTTTCTCTACTTGGGCAGCCAGTGTATATCTCTCATTATTATTATTTTATTTTTGTATTACTGATTGATTGATTTTTTATTCATCTTTAAGTTAATTGATCTAATTCATTATTTTTTGTAAATAAATAAAGATATTTGATAACGTTGGAATGTTTTATCAGCGCTTTTCTTGTGGAAATCCTGATGCGGCCCAGTCTCACCCAGACTTGGCCTCTAGCGGCCCCCAGGTAAATTGAGTTTGAGACCCCTGGCGTAGAGGTTCTTTCGTTTGTCGGCGTGGATGTGGTGGCTTCGTGTCGCTTGCCGGATGGCAGCTTTTGCTGTCGCAAAGTGTCGTGGTGCACCGCCTTGTTCCATGCCGCCTCCTGCAGCGGCTAGTTGGTCGGCGCTCTCATTGCCCGGGACACCGCAGTGGCTTGGGACCCATAGTACTTCCACCGCCACTTGTTTATCTTCGAGGGTAGTCAGGAGTTCTCTGATTGAGGCCTCGGTGGTGGTTTTCAGTTTGAACTCATGTTCCATGGTCTGCAGCCTCTGATGGGAGGAGAGGCTGTCTGTCACCAAGCGGATTGGGGCCCCTGGCTCACACCTTTCGGTGGCCATCTTTAGCGCCGCTTCGGTCGCAATCATCTCAGCTTGGAAGGAGGAGGTCCAGCTTCCAGCGGGTAGGCTTTGCTCCCACGTTTCCCCTGATTCCCTGTGAATCATCAGGACTCTGGCACCTCCGGCAGTATTACCAGTTCGCGCCAAGCCGTCAGTGAAGCAGGTCAGTTGGAAGACGTCTGCATCTTTGTTGAGAGCGCTGACGGTGGCTGCGTAGTTGTCTTCGGGTTGCTGGTATCTGCCTTCAGCCGCTTTGGCAAAGGTCATGGCGGTGGACTCTTCCCATGGTGCTCTCAGTTGGGGAAAAGGGTCCTGGTCACCCTGTGCATTGACGAACACCGTCGCCCATCTGTCGCGTGCGTGGTCGCGCCAGTCGGTCTTCTTAGTTCGCCTTGTCGGGTGCCTCTCCGCCACCAGTCGTCGCGGGTTGTCGTCTGGAACGTGTAGAGACTTGTCGTATGCGTAGATTGCTAGCTGAGTGGCTCGTGTTTTGATAGACGGCAGATAACTCTCAATGATCTGATCCAGCTAGGTGAGGGAGGGAAGTGGCTTTGTAAGCATGTTTGATGTTAGAATAAACATGGTGAAGAGTTTTGTCTCCCCTCGTGTGACATTTTACATATTGGATAAACTTAGGTAGAACAGTCTTTAAACATGCTCTGTTGAAGTCATCAGCAACAATAAAGACACCATCAGGGTGGTCAAGCTGTTATTTGTTTACCGCCATTAGCAGGAGGTTTAATGCCGTGTTGACGTTAGCATCAGGAGGAATATATATTGCCGTTAATATGACGACCGTTAGCTCTCTCGGTAGATAGTAGGGCCTACATCGTACTGCCAATAGCTCTAAGTCCGGGGAACAGTGAGTGTCAATGATCCTACTGTCACCACACCATTCATTATGTATGAACAAGCTCCTCTGCTTTTGCCTGTTAGTTCCTTTGAACGATCGCTCCGAAAAAGCGTTCGGCTAGCTAGCGATACCGCAGCGTCAGGGATTTGCGGGTGTAGCCACGTTTCCGTGATGAGAATAATGTTACAGTTCTTAACAAAGCTGTTGGTAGCAATTCGAAGTTCCAACTCATCCATTTTGTGGGTGATGGATCTGGCGTTGGTCAAAAAGATACTCGGAAGCGGTGCTCGGCGTGGTTGTTGACTTAGCTTAGCAGCAAGGCCCGCCCGACAGCCGCACTTTTGCTTTCTTTCTCTCCGTCGCCTTCGCCTCCTTCGACGTGCTTTGAGTGGGCTGACTATCCACGGAGATCCCGGAGGTCTCGAGATGCCCTCGGGGATATCGTAGGTTCGTTGGTAGTTTGTTGTGACATCGGATATATCGCATCTTCTTCCGATAGCAATTAAGTCGTGGCAACTGTAGGAAAAGTTTGCCTCGCAGATGTTGGTAAATAACGATAGGATTGAGAAAAGAAGACACCAAACTGGAGAGCAAAGAGCCGCTTCACCCGTGTGTGCCGCCATTTTGGGATATATGCCAGAAAAGTCACCTTTCAGGTTCAATCCAATCATCCACTACACAATTTAAAGCCAAAATAGTGGTGATTTATGATTTTAGATATTTTATCATTTTTTTATTTTACGGTCATGTTCTTGAAACGTTGCAAAAATCTAAAACTTGTTATCTTGGGTTAAAATGGGTTAAGTTCATCCAACTTTTTATTTTATTTTTTAATGGACATGTGTGAGGTAAATTTACATTGTTTCTTTTTGTGAGGCTAAAAATAATCTGCTTGCAAATGTTGATGTCTTCAGTTGATTATTTTATTTATTTCATATTACAGCAACTTTTGATTTGAAGGTAAATTTAGAGAAATTCGTTAAGACACCTGAAGGTTTTATTCTTTACTTTTCATAGTGTAAGAAACGAGTTGTTTCATCTTTATTACAGAACTTTTAAAATCATCAAACTGCTATCAAAGAATGAGTTGGTAAAGAAAACTATAGCTCTATAATTAATACTTTATATATTTGAAGGAATAATCTTTAAGAAACGTTTAATTGGGAGAGCGATTAAACACAAAAAGTGGCTAAAATAGAATACGAATAAAAAAGAAAAGCACCTTTTGCAAACAGTCGAGACTTGATGGCGTCCTGTTCTCCGTGGGGGTGTCTTTTTGGGTCTCCTGCTAGAATTGTGTATTTTGCGTACATTTTGCAACATTGTAGGAACTGATGAAAAAATGGGATTTGTCACAAATTCTCACCAAAAAACAGGAAAAGTTAACTCACCTGACATTTTCGGGCTTGATATTTGCTTGCTAGACGAAGCGTTAATTTCAAGAATCTTGTTTCCTCTCTTTGCTAGCAGCTAAACTCGGCTAGGCTAAGCTAAGAACGCCAAAAATGTCAACGTTCATCCAAAAGATTCGAGATTAAATGATTTTTTGTGTGGTCTCGTATGGAGTTCGCACACTTTTTATTGGATTAGTCATACGGCTAAGAAGTGATTAAAAAAAGAAGCAAATCGCTTTCCAAAAGTATAGCAAGCGCCGTCGTTCGACAGCAAATGGACGAGACGGCGAGTGGCGATGACGTCATATACAAGCGGCCACGATTTTGCCTTCAGACGGGAAAAACATAAAAAAGAGAAAGGAAAAAAAGAATAGAAATACAAAACATTGTGGAAATTTTGTGTGAATTATAAACCTTTTCTCCAATGGAAAAATTATAACCAACTGATCTTTTTTAGTCATTTTGTTTTAAAAACTCATACAATCAATACAACCAAGATAATAACGAAATCATTTAATTTAGAGAAAAGCCATTCGGGTATGAACTCTGTTAAAATATATAGAGACACCAGTCAAAGTGTTTGCCAGGTTTAACGGTATTAAAATTTAAATATACAAAAAGCAAATTGATGATACGAGTATCGGGATTAATGAATATGCCACTTAGTTATACGTACTATTATCCTATTAATATTAACACATGTTTTCATATTTATAAGAAAAATACGTGAAGCCAAACAATATATATTAACAGGGGTTTGATATTCGTGACCTGCAACATATATCATAGATCAATTTACCAATAGAAAGTTTGAATAAACCTTAGGAATGATAATACACACTTTTTTTATTTCTGTTAAAAAAGAACACAGCATATCGACAAAAAGCAGCGATTCCGACACAATGTGTCTCCCATTATCATTTTACCGCCACCCCCCAAAAATGCACAAACCCTGAATCACCAAATGAAACACAATATATGAAAATGCTAAAACATTTAAATTAATGAACATAATCTGAATTCACCACTATTTTGTTTTAAATTGTGTACTGGATGACTGGATCGAACCTAAAACGTGACTTTTCTTGCATATATTTTTGCGAAATAATCAACCATGCTGTGATAATAAACTTGTAAAAGTAAGAAAAAAATATTTCCCATTTTCGACTACATGTGGTGATACATATTATCTTTTTGTCTTTGCAGGTTTCAGGGAAAATCTTAGTCCTGATGTGCAAGAGTTTGTTGGCCTTAAAGAGCTCTCCCAAATCAAAGAAGAGGAGCCAGAGTTCCCTCAACAACAAATGAGAGAAGAGCAACTTCCAATCAAGAAGGAGAAAGATGATGTCACCTGGTCAACCTGTGAGGCGTTGACGAGGCAAGATGATCTAGAGGTGGCCAGCGAAGGGGCGGTGCCTGAAAACACCTTAACATGGCCCCAAATTAAAGGGGAGGAGCCAGAGTTCCATCAACAGCAGCACAAGAGAGAAGAGCAATCTCCAATCAAAAAAGAGAAGCAAAATGTCACTGGTTCAACTGGTGAGCCTTTCAAGAGTGAAGATGATCTGGGCGTGGCCAACAGAGGGGCGGAGCCTCTTAATCGCAGCTCAACAGAAGGATGGCAAGCAGAAAGTTCAATTGAAGATGGCGACGACTTGCCTTATGACGATGATGATGATGATAATGAAGATGTTAAGAAAATCCCAATGGCGAGAAATTCTGCAAATGCGCTCAGTGTGGGAATACCTTTGGGAAAAGGTCTAATTTGAAAAGAAATATGATGAGCCACATGGGTGAAAAACCATTTTCGTGCTCAGTTTGCAGACAAAGATTCGTCCCCAAAGTCAAATTAAAACGCCGCACTGGTGATAAATCATTTTCCTGTTCAGTTTGTGGTAAAACATTCACACACAAGGGAAGTTTAAAAGTACACACAAGAACCCACACTGGTGAAAAAACATTTTCTTGCTCAGCCTGTGGTCAAACCTTTTCTCAACAGCAACATTTAAAATCCCACACAGTTTGCGGTAAAGCCTTTTCTCAAAAGCACGATTTACAGAGACACACAAGAACCCACACTGGAGAAAAAACATTTTCGTGCTCAATTTGTGGTGAAACATTTACAGAGAAGGGAAGTTTAAAAGGACACATAATAACCCACACAGGTGAAAAACCATTTTCCTGCTCAGTTTGTGGTCAGACATTCACACGGAATGGAAGCTTAATTAGTCACACAAGAACCCACAGTGGCGAAAAACCATTTTCGTGTGCAGTTTGTGGTCAAGCATTTACAGAGAAGGGAAGCTTAATGAGGCACGCAAGAACCCACACTGGTGAAAAACCATTTACCTGCCCAGTTTGTGGTCGAGCATTCGCTTACAAGGAAAGCTTAAAACAACATTTATTAATCCACACTGGAGAACAATGTTTTCCTGATCAGTCGGTGGCCACAGATTCGCTATTAAAGCCCAATTCAAGACTCACATGACAACCCACATTGGTGAAAAAACTTTTTCCTGCGCAGTTAATGACACAAATGTGGGAAGCAGTGGCCAAAAAAAATGTACTTGCTTTATCAATTTCTTCATGAAAGATAATTATATTCTTAATTTTCATTTTTTTCTTCTTAATTTTCAATTTTCTGTAATATAGTTCCACACTATTAAAATAAAATGTCTTCAGTTAAAGACAGTCTTAAGAAATTTGAAACATTGCAGTTTTGCATCTTGAATTCTCTAACAAGTCAAATAAGATTATTGCGTGTTATGTAAACATAATACATGGATTATATTTATAATTTCTATATTGAATCTAGGATGTGTCTTTTTTTAGTCGAAATATGGTATGAAAGACAATGAATTTTCTGTAAAAAAAAGAAATTGTACAATGTCTTTATACTTTTGTCATTTTATAAGATGAATCATGTTTTTAAACCGATTTACTGCAATATATAACGTGTCATTTTTTTTGGTCGTTCCAATAAGGCTCTCTTTTGGGGAAAAATACTTTTTGGGTCTTTTTTTAAAGTCAATAAAACATTTTGTTTTAACTGTTGAAAGAATGGACAAGCAAAGTAACTAGGACTAAAACACACAGACTTGGGTTAACGAGACATTGAAAACAGGTGGGTGACACGCACAGGTGAAGGCAATGGACAATCACAAGAACGAGAAAAAGCCAAGAATAAATCTTTACAAAACAACACAAACCTAAAAAAATATTTTACCAGGTTTATATCCAGGTAAGTAATTCCATAAAACATGAACACACCCTTCTTATTTTGCATAAATGAACATGCTTTGGTATGTAAATATATTCATAGTTATCAAGGTAGTATATTTATGATAAAACCAATGAGAAGCAATTTTGTGAAATATTCAAAATAATATCCATTGCTGCCAGAATTTTGTCATATATGACTTGTGTCTGCCTTTATTGTATCATTGCTTTTGTAACCTGTTCACAGTAATGTGTGACCACATTTAATTGCTTTATAAACAATTGTTCCTGTTCAGGGAGATGTGTTATATCTTGAGAGCTCTGCCCTAACAGATGTTTCAATGAAACATCGCTGGTGTTTGTTTGATTAAGAAACAGTTGCTGAATCTGGCACTTGACAGGGGGTGCCACATCATAAAACTGAATTGATAGAACTAGATAAGGACATTGGATGTTCTCTGACTGTCTGTCTATAATTTCACAAAAACTTTCACAACCAAATCAAGAACATTAACAATATACAGTGGCACCTCGAGATACAAGCTTAATTCGTTCCGGGACTGAGCTTGTATGTCGATTTTCTCGTAACTCAAACGAACGTTTCCCATTGAAATGAACTAAAAACTATTTAATTCTTTCCAACACTCTGAAAAAACACCAAAAACAGGATATCGGATTGGAAAAAATGTTTTATTTGTTCTAATTTGCCATCTAATAACAAAGTATCAAATTACTAGTGGTTTAATAGAATACTAAAATGTGTTTAATAGAACTAAAATTAGACAGATTTCGCGGAGGGTAGAGAGGGACGGGGGGGGGGACTTTTTGCACGGCAACACCCTCGTAAAATAACAAACAAATTTAAATGAACTTGGATTATGACGCAGACACACTCAAAAATAAATTTAATTTAACCTTACACTAAACTTAATTCTTATTTTGTTTTACATTTTTATACCTTTCTTCTCCACCCTGACTTTCACTATCGATGGGCTGTTTGCTTTTGTATTCCCTTCAAAATATTCCGAAAACGATGCACACTTATGTCCTCACAATAGGATAACGCATGACCACTTGTCAACGAGTAGTGTATATAACTCGTATTAGCGATCGCCTCGCCATTCGCAATGACTAACGGGAAGAAAAAAAACTGAAAAAATGCAACGCTCCGCCCAGTGCTCGCAGAGACATTACAAAGAGGGAGTTGCGGGGATAGAGACAGTGGCCATGATGTTCTTATGAGGAGCATCTCACGTCCGCTGTCTGCTCGTGTATCAAAATGTGTCTCGTATCTCAAGATAAATATTTGCCCGAAATTTTACCCGCATCTCGAATTTCTCATATGTCGGGCCACTCGTATGTCAAGGTACCACTGTATACAGGTGTATGTATATTGAAGGGGGCATGACATAGAATGTTCAGTTCAAGGAAGTAACGTGAAAGGAAGTGATGTTCAGAACTCAGCTTGCAGCATCAACAGCATCGTGTCATCAAAACAGCCGTGTCAGCAGGATTGAGTCAGCATGGAAATAACGCTGATCCTCCTCTCCTACAGTAAGGCTGCCCCCCATGCACAGGAGAAAAAATTGCCACAAAATGGCCGGAAAAGAAACAGACAGAGCGATTGTGATTTCCCTCATTTATTGTACACCTCATAAATATATATTTCTTTCCTCCACAATGAAAATAGATGTTAAATGGAAAAAGACAAACCAGAAAAAAAATTGGAAATTAGTCCTAATTTTATCGCCAAAATCATATTCCAAATTTTACAACCTGGAAAAACAAACACAAAACTTCAAATTCCCATAACATGTAATGTAGCAAATCATTACAGTATATCAAACAGAATTTCTTCCTCCCAAAAATATGAAATGTAGCTTACAAAGCTAATTGAAACGATCAAATGAAATTAAACAACATTTAACTTATGTGTTAGAATAAAGATTCAAACCTTTTAAATCATTATTAGTAATATTTAATTAAAAAAGGAAAAACATCTCTCAACATTTCTGGTTACACTTGCAAGGAAAATGCCATGTGACGTCGTCTTAGCCCCCAGTGCATTCTAAATTCTAGTAACTGAATCATTGTATTTAATCGCGACATTCGAAAAACATGTTTATGTAATCAGTACAATAACACCTTCTGGTTTAGAAAAACAACAGTCTGAAAATGAAATGGTGTGACAACCCCAAAACAATGGTGCATAATATTTTCATTATAAGGTAAACAAAGCATTCTTAAGTAAACCAAGCAGGATTATAATGTCAACAAAGCAGTATTATAATGTCAACAAAGCCGTATTTTCAAATCTGCTGGCGGAGCCCCGACATAACAGTCTCATTTGGTCCTGCTGGGAAAAAGTGTCCGTAACGCCTTGGCCTCTTTGCCCTTGAGGAGAGGACTGTGCAGGAAAAAAGTCCATCTTCCCATGACTTGATTTATAGCTTTACTACTTATTGAAAAATGCTTACAACACATAGAATATTACATAATAATTCTAACATTATGCTTTTCTCTATTTGTTGTTTACGGCCAAATTCACAGAAGACTCATCTTAGCAACATGTGACTCTAAAACGACACTCGTCATTTAAATCTTTTGAATATATTCCAACAGACTGAGCAGAAAATGATTCCTGACCAATGTGGGTTATTATGGGTATTTTTAAGGAATTCTTGGGGCGGAATGTTGGACCACAAATTAGGAAAAAATGCTTTTCGTCCCGTGTGGGTTGTTAAGTTTTCTTTTCAGGTTCCCTTCTGTGAAAATGTTTGAACATTAACTGGGCGGGGAAAAGGAGTTCTCATCAGTGTGGGTTCTTGTGTGGCTTTTTAACTGGTGCGTTTGAGAGAAAGCTTGACCACAAATCGAGCAAAAAAAGGGTTTTTCACCAGTATGGGTTCTTGTGTGGTTTTTTAACCTTGACTTCTCTGCGAATGCTTGACCACAAACTGAACAGATAAAGGGTTTTTCACCTGTGTGGGTTCTTGTGTGTATTTTTAAACTTCCCTTCTCTGGGTATCTTTTACCACACACTGCACAGGAAAATGGTTTTTCACCAGTGTGGGATCTCATGTGGACTTTTAAGTTTTGCTTTTGATTGAAAGCTTTACCGCAAATCAAGCACGAAAATGGGTTTTCACCTGTGTGGGTTCTCATGTGGCTTTCTAAGTGGCCCTTTCGAGAGAAAGAGTGACCACAAACTGAGCATGAAAAAGGTTTTTCACCAGTGTGGGTTCTTGCGTGGGTTTTTAAATTCCCCCTTTGTGTAAATGCTTGCCCACAAACTGAGCAGGAAAACGGTTTATCACCACTGTGGGTTCTTGAGTGTATTTTTAAACTTCCCTTCTCTGTAAAACTTTTCCCACAAACTGAGCATGAAAATATTTTTTCACCAGTGTGGGTTCTCGTGTGGGCTTTTAAGCTTTCCATGTATGGGAACGTTTTACCACAAACTGAGCACGTATATGGTTTTTCACCAGTGTGGGTTATCAGGTGTCTTTTTAAGATTCGCTTCTCTACGAATGTTTGACGACAAACTGAGCATGAAAATGTTTTTTCACCTTTGTGGGTCACCATATGTCTTTTCAAAGTAAACATTTTCCCAAATGTTTTCCCACACTGGGCGCATTTGTAGAGTGTGTCGCCACTGGGTTTTTTCTTAACACCTTCATCGTCCTCGTGGTCATAAAGCAAGTCGTCGCTATCTGATAAAGGGGCAATTAGATTCTCTAGTTGCCATCCTTCTGTTGAGTTGCTGCCATGTGCAGGCTCCGCCCCTTTGCTGGCCACGTCCAGATCATCTTTACTCTTGGAAAGCTCACCAGTTGACCCGATGACATCTTGCTCCTCCTTTTTAATTGGAGGCTCCTCTTCTCTCATATGCTGCTGTTGAGGAAACTGTGACTCCTCCTCCTCTTTAATTTGGGGCCTTGTTGAGGTGTATGCTGGCTCCGCCCCTCTGCTGGCCACGCCCAGATCATCTTTGCTCTTCTTGGGCTCACCAGTTGACCAGGTGAAATCATTTTCCTCCTTTTTGATGGGAAGTAGTTCTTCTCTCTTTTGGTGAATAGGGAACTCTGGCTCCTCCCTTTTGATATGGGGGAGCTCAAATTTCTCTTCAAAGTCACCAGACCCCTGCCCATCAGCACCAAGATCATTTCTGAAAGCTGCAAAACACAAAGATAAATGATATATTTTATCAACTGTCTATCTGACGAGAAGTCCTTTAGGTTAGACTGAGAATTTAAAGTCTTATAGAGCCATACGTCTACTTACAAACTTTTCAGATGCAAATGAGTGCCTTCAAGACATTGGAGAGAATCATCCTCAATCACCTCAGCGCCCTGATGAATGCAGAGCTGGACCCTCTGCAGTTTGCCTATCGTCCAGGCATTGGTGTGGAAGATGCTACCACCTACCTGATGCACAGGTCTCTTTCACACCTGGAGAACGCGGGAAGCACGCTGAGAATGATGTTTTTTGACCTCTCCAGTGCGTTCAACACCATTCAGCCGGTTCTACTGAGAGGGAAACTGGAAGAGGCTGGAGTAAGGAACCACCTAGCCGCATGGATCATCGACTTCCTCACTGACAGACCACAATATGTGAGACTCCAGGACTGTACGTCTGATGTGGTAGCTTGCAGCACGGGGGCCCCACAAGGCACAGGGCTCTCCCCATTCCTCTTCTCCCTCTACACATCGGATTTCAAACATAATACAGACACCTGCCACCTCCAGAAGTTCTCTGACGACACCGCTATTATTGGACGAGTGACGGACGGGAACAACCTGGAGTACAGGGGAGTCATCACAGCCTTTGTTGACTGGTGTAGGCAAAACCACCTCTACATCAACACCAGTAAGACAAAGGAAATGGTCATCGATTTTCGGAGGAATCCTCAACAGACCACTCAGGTGAACATCCAGGGTACAGACATTGAAATCGTGGAGAATTTTAAGTACCTGGGTGTTCACCTCAACAACAAACTAGACTGGTCCACAAACACAGATGCCCTGTACAAAAGGGGCCAGAGCCGCCTCTACCTACTGAGGAGTCTACGGTCCTTTGGAGTGTGCAGGACACTGCTGAGGACTTTCTACGACACTGTGGTGGCATCTACAGTGTTTTATGCAGTGCTTTGTTGGGGATGCGGGAGCACGGAGAGGGACAGGAACAGGCTGAATAAGCTGGTCAGGAGGGCCAGCTCTGTTCTGGGCTGTCCTCTGGACTCTGTGGAGGAAGTGGGAGAGCGGAGGATGCTGACCAGGATGATGTCCATCATGGACAGCACCTCCCACCCCCTGCATGAGTCTGTGGAGTCCCTCCGAAGCTCCTTTAGCAATAGACTGCGGCACCCTCATTGCAGGAAGGAGCGCTTCCGCAGATCCTTCCTCCCATCAGCTGTCAGGCTCTTTAACAAAAAAATGGCTGTGTGTTAAGACCTACCGTATAGATGCGTGTACATTTATGTGTATGTATGTATGTAAATATGTGCTAAGCAACACGCTTATTTAATTACATATTTATTCATGTATTTATTTCTTGACCTACGTATTACCTATCTATTTATGTCTAAAATGCCTTTCCTATTCCTGCATCCTCACCCTCTTGCCACTGGAACAACGAAATTTCCCGAATACGGGATGAATAAAGTTATCCAATCCAATATACACATACATATATATACATATATATATACACATACATATTTATACATACATATACATATATATACATACATATATATACATAAATATACATTCATATATATACATACATATACATACATATATATACATACATATACATACATACATATACATACATATATATACATACATATACATACATATATATACATATATATACATACATATACATACATATATATACATATATATACATACATATACATACATATATATATACATATATATACATACATATATATATACATATATATACATACATATACATACATATACATACATATACATACATATATATACATACATATATATACATATATATACATACATATATATACATATATACATACATATATATACATATATATACATACATATATATACATACATATATACATACATATATATACATATATATATACATATATATACATACATATATACATACATATATATATACATATATATACACATTCATATATATACATATATACATACATATACATATATATACATACATATACATACATATACATACATATACATACATATACATACATATATATACATACATATACATACATATATATACATACATATATACATATATATACATACATATATACATATATATACATACATATATACATATATATACATACATATATACATATATATACATACATATATACATATATACATACATATATACATATATATACATACATATATACATATATATACATACATATATACATATATATATACATACATATATATACATACATATATACATATATATACACATACATATATACATATATATACATACATATATACATATATATACATACATATATACATATATATACATACATATATACATATATATACATACATATATACATATATATACATACATATATACATATATATACATACATATATACATATATATACATACATATATACATATATATACATACATATATACATATATATACATACATATATACATATATATACATACATATATACATATATATACATACATATATACATACATATACATACATATACATACATATACATACATATACATACATATACATACATATACATACATATACATACATATACATACATATACATACATATATATACATACATATATACATATATATACATACATATACATACATATATATACATATATATACATATATATATACATACATATATATACATATATATACATATATACATACATATATATACATACATATACAACATATATATACATATATATACATATATACACATATACACATATATACACACATATACACATATATACACACATATACATATATATATATATATATATATATATATATATATATATATAAATATTATATCTAAAATAGTCCGGCCCACATGACATCGAGTTGGCGTTAATGCACCCTTGGGCTTTTTGTAGTTTCCTGCAGTGATTTTTAACGCCCACCAGGTGTAAGTATTCTGCGAAGCAGTGGGTCACTGTATGGAAACGACAAGTGATGGTCATAAACCCATCACTCGTAGTGAGTCAATACAATCATTATGGTATACATAGAGTTTTAATTCAAAACACAAAGAGCAAACTGAAAACATGAGCCAAAAATAAAAAATTACACCCCCCAAAATTAAAATGAACAAAAAGCCACAGGAAGCAGTAAGCCATGGGTTTACGAGACATGGAAAACAGGTGGGTGACACACAGGGGAGGCGACCACAGGTTAAAGTAATGTACAATCACAACGATAAGTTTCAAGCCATCAATATTTTTTTCATACTAATGATTATACATAAGAATATTGAGTATTATCTGTTTGTTCAACATTAAAATAAAATTAAAAAAAAACAATTCAAATTTGACTTCATATACCAACTGCCAGGTCTATTTACATACAGATCAAATCCGTTTGTATAAATCTAAAATGGAAAACTACTCCAAAATGAACCCAAAGTAAGTTCTTATAGTTACAAAAGGAAAAGAATGTAGTTTACAAAGCTAATAGAAAATTCTGAAGATTAAATGAAATAAAACAACATTTGACTTGTTTTTCTCTTTTTCAAACAGACACAAATTCACAGCAGACTAATTATATCAACATGATTCAAAAATGACACGAGGGATTCTCATCATTTTTGCCAATTAATAGATAACATACACACACACACACACATGTGTCTTTTAAGTCTTATGAATAAATCCTTGGTAACAAACTTAGTATTATGTATTATAAAGTATTTTTAACCAACGTGTTGAACCAAAAATTGAGCAAAGAAAGGGCTTTTCGCCACTGCGGGTTGTTAAGTCTTCTTTTCAGGTTCCCTTCTGTCAAAATGTTGGAACATTAACTGCACCTGGAAAAGGTTTTTGAATTGTGTAGTTTTTTAATGGGGCTGATGAAGCGAATCTGTGGCCACAGACTGAGCAGGAAAACATTGTTCTCCTGTGTGGGTTAATAAGTGTTCTTTTAAGCTTCTCCTTTGGGAAAATGTTCGACCACAAACTGAGCAGGAAATTGTTTTTTCACCAGTGTGGGTTCTTATGTGGGTTTTAATCGTTCCCTTATCTGTAAATGTTTTACCACAAACTGAACACGAAAATGGTTTTTCACCAGCTTGGATACTTGTTTTTGGAAATCTTGCATTTGAGAAAAGGCTTTACCGCAAACTGCACACGAGAATGGCTTTTAAACTGTGTGTGTTCTTGCATGACTAATTAAGCTTCCCTTCCGTGTGAATGTTTGACCACAAACTGAACACGCAAATGGTTTTTCACCTGTGTGGGTTCTTGCATGACTAATTAAGCTTCCCTTCCGTGTGAATCTTTGACCACAAACTGAACACGAAAATGTTTTTTCACCAGTGTGGATTCTTGTGTTTATTTTTAAGTGTTGCTGTCTAGAAAAGGCTTTACCACAAACTGAACACGCAAATGGTTTTTCACCTGTGTGGGTTCTTGTGTGTTTTTTTACGTTTTCCTTCTCTGTACATCTTTTACCACAAACTGAACACGCAAATGGTTTTTCACCCGTGTGTGTTCTTGCATGATAATTTAAACTTCCCTTGTGTGTAAATGTTTTACCACAAACTGAACACGCAAATGGTTTTTCACCTGTGTGGGTTCTTGTGTGGCTTTTTAAGTGTTGCTGTCTAGAAAAGGCTTTACCACAAACTGAACACGCAAATGGTTTTTCACCTGTGTGGGTTCTTGTGTGGCTTTTTAAGTTTCCCTTCTCTGTAAATCTTTGACCACAAACTGAACACGCAAATGGTTTTTCACCCGTGTGGGTTATTGTGTGCCTTTTTAAGTTTCGCTTTTGTGTAAATCTCTGACCACAAACTGAACACGAAAATGGTTTTTCACCAGTGTGGATTCTTGTGTGTATTTTTAAGTTTCCCTTCTCTGTAAATCTTTGACCACAAACTGAACACGAAAATGTATTTTCACCTGTGTGTGTTCTTGCATGATTATTTAAGTTTCCCTTGTGTGTAAATGTTTTACCACAAACTGAACATGCAAATGGTTTTTCACCTGTGTGTGTTCTTGCATGACTATTTAAGTGTCCCTTCTGTGTGAATCTTTGACCACAAACTGAACACGAAAATGGTTTTTCACTCGAGTGTGTTCTTGTGTGCCTTTTTAAGTTTCTCTTGTGTGTAAATGTTTTACCACAAACTGTACATGATAAGGGTTTCTCCCCAGTGTGGCTCCTCATATGTGTTTTCAAAGTAGACTTTTTCCCAAAGGTTTTTCCACACTGAGAGCATTTCCAGAGTTTGCCGTCCTTAAGACCTTCATTGTCATAAAGCAAGTCTTTGCTATCGGTTAACGGAGCAATTAAATTGTCTGCTTGCCCTTCTGCTGAGGTGCCGTTCGGAGCCTCCGCCCCTCTGCCGGCCACGCCCACATCATCTTCACTCTTGAAAGGCTCACCAGTTGACACGGTGACATCTTCCTCCTTTTTGATTTGCTGTTGAGGGAACTCTGGCTCCTCCTCTTTAATTTGGGGTAATGTTAAGGTGTGTGCAGGCTCCGCCCCTCTGCTGGTCACGCCCAGATCCTCTTCCCTCTTCAGGATTTCACCAAGTGACCAGGTGACATCATCTTCCTCCTTCTTGATTGGAAGTCGCTCGTCTCTCATTTGTTGTTGAGGGAATTCTGGCTCCTCCCCTTTGACTTGGGGGAGCTCAAGTTCCTTTTTAAGGCCAACAGACTCTTTCCCATCAGGACCAAGATATTCTCTGAAACCTGCAAAGACACGAAAATGAATGATATGTTTCATAATCTGTCTATCCAAAGAGAAGTCCTTTAGGTTAGACTGGGAATGTAAAGTCTTATACTTATATCGGCGGTGGTTAGGCTCGTAACATGACATTAACTTGAAATTTAACTGAAATGAACTCAAATGACTATACACACCCACACATATTTGACCACCATCTCAATAAGCTCGTATCTCCAATTTGTTTCATTTCTCAAGGAAAAAAATGGCTCCGAATTTAGCTCGTATCTCAAATTTCCCGTAAAATGGGACACCCGTATGTCAACGTTTTCCGGTAATATGCTGGCTGCCACAGCAAATGTTTAATTAACAAGGAATAATTATAGCACTCGGGGGTGACCCGCATTGTAATCAACAGTTTGAGGAAAACAGAGTTCACCTTCAAAATTAAAGTACAATTAAGAGCACACCTACACATTTCAATTTATAAAAATGTGTTGTTTTATTAAACCCAAAGGATTCTTTAATCTCATCTCATTTTCTGAACAGCTTTATCCTCCTCAGAGTCGTGGGGGGTGCTGGAGCCTATCCCAGCTGACTTTGGGCCAGAGGCGGAGGGGGGGGGCACCCTGAATTGTTGGCCAGCCAATCGCAGGGCACAACAAGACAGACAACCATTCACACTCATACCTAGGAGCAATTTAGTGTCGAATCAGCCTACCATGTCTTTACAATGTGGGAGGAAGCCGGAGTACCTGGAGAAAACCCACACACATCAAAATAAAAAGGTAATTTTTTTGGAAAAAAAAGCCTTTCTATAAATGGTCATTTTTTAAAGAAACTGATACTTTACTATACATGGTCTTTTATTATTAAAAAAAAGCCTTACTATGCAAGTCTTTGGAGTGTGGGAGGAAACCGGAGTACCTGGAGGAAACCCACACAGGCCTGGGAAGAACATGCAAACTCCACACAGGTGGACTTGACCTGGATTTGAACCTAGGACCCGAGAGCTGTGAGGCCGATGCGCTAACCACTCGCTCCTCTGGGCCGGTTTTCACATTTTTATGAATTTATAATTTAAAAAAAATCTCCAGTGCTGAGTCCTAGTAGCAAGCGGAAGACATGGGAGTTGCTTCCGCTTGAAAAAAATATTTAAAAAATAAACATTTTTCCCAGAAAAAATCCGCGATGTAGTGAAATGCTGAGGGATTACTGTACTTGAATATGCAATTGCAGCGCACAAAAATAGCACTTCTACAATTACCATTAAGCCTTAATGATGAAGGGAATATTTAGATATAAAAATGGACCCACCTTCTATTCTGTGAAGGACAACTTTTGCATGGATTATTTTGCAAAATGTCGAGTTTTCCTCGTGGAACTTTGCTGCTCTTTTCCCACACGTAAATTCTGATGGAGACGCCATTGATAGCTGCTAGCTAGGCTAAGTTAAAGAGGGCGCAAAGCTTCAAAGTTCTTCGACGACTTGAAGAGTTGATCCTTTGATATATGCTAACAGGCTGAGCTAAAGTAGGCCGCAAAGCTTCAACGAGGTCTTGAAAATGATTTTGGCTGATATTTAAGGTCATAAAGTAGCTTATGCTAGACACGTCGGGGACCCATAGGTTAAGCTAGGTGGCGAAAACTGCGCATGCGCGGTGGCAGCGTCACTTCCTTCGATTTATAAATGTAAGAGAGTCGGAAATAGGAAATAATTAATCTTCAAATGTTCTGACGTGTGGTTTGAGCAATAATTGTTTGCGCAGGTTTTAATTAAATTGAAAATTAAATTAAACATAAATAACTTGAAGATTGCGTCTCAAAAGGAGGCGTCGCAAAACGCGCATGCGCAGAGAAAAATCGTCCTTGATAATGGAGCTGTTGCTGTTTCGCCGATTGGCATCACGGGAGAAGTACCGTAATTACTCGAATATAACGCGCACTCGAAAATAACACGCAGGTCATTTTGGGCCAAAAAAATCTGGAAAAACGCAGTACTCGAATATAGTGCGCACCTAAAATTTCCCGCTGACGAAAATCAGAAATCTTACCTTTTTTTCTTCGTTTCACGATTGTTTTGTTCAAACAAATTTATTCATTAGAATCCTTCAAATGAAGAGTTCCTCTCTCTCTTTGTCTGTCCTCTTGTTATGATCGCGCCGCGTCGCTGGGTCGTCGCAGCGCGATCGAGGGCATCTGTTACGGTCGCGCCGCGTTGTGCGACGCGACCGTGGATGTAGGTAGACCCAAATACAGGAAGCAGGAGAGGACGAGGCATTCAGCGTGATACGGAGTCCTTTAATGAATCAACCAAGGCGTGGAAACAAACGTGGCCGCATGCGGCGCGCATACGGACAGAGGCAACAGAATAACGACAGCTAGCGACCGCTAGCAACCGCTAACAACAGTCAATGATAGTCAACGATAGTGAACGATCCGGCGACGTGTGATGACGCGTTGCTACTTAAATACAGGAAACGAAAGGAATCAATGGATTGGCTACAGCCGGTATGCATCAACTTCCTCTTCCTCCCACAACACATCATCCGATTGGCTTTACGAGATGACGTAAAATCCGTGCGTCGGCTGTACGAGATGACGTAAAATCCGTGCGTCAAAGTGAGTTTGACAATGCTTTTTTCGATCGAAAATTTATAATTTATTTTAGTTATTGATTATAACACTGAACTGAGAGAGGGTGAACTGAGACGAGTACGAGGCTAGAGGGGGGCAGTGGTGGTCTCAGCTTTCCGATTTTCGATCGGGTTTACGAGATGACGTAAAATCCATGCGTCGGCTTTAGGAGATGACGTAAAATCCGTGCGTCAGCTGTACGAGATGACGTAAAATCTGTGCGTCAAAGTGAGTTTGACAATGCTTTTTTCGATCGAAAATTTGTAATTTATTTTAGTTCTTGATTATAACACGCACCCCCAACTATTGGAATTAATTATATAGCAAAAACCTGCGTGTTATATTCGAGTAATTACGGTAGTTCTTCAATGAAACGGTTTGAACTCGCAGGAATCAGTCTCTTATTTTGGTAACGCTCTCTCGTGGTCAGGAGAAAATTTGTTTAATTTTAATTTCAGTATTCGTGCACATTATACACAATAATTAAGACACTGTCAATCACAAGTTATCGAAGAAGCGCAGAAATTATATCAGAAAATTTGCAATTTCTCAAAGGTGTCTTAAACCCAAAAGGGAAAGTTTGTTTTTTCTTTTATTTACATTATTCCCTTAACCCGGACCAACATATAGATGTAAATTATGTCTTGATTTTCCCATTTTTAACGAATATTTGAAAATTTTCCCTCCAATTTTTTTCTTTTTGTGTTTTAGTTCAATAAGTATTTTGTAAAATGTAAAAATAACTATATAGAAATATTTTCAACAAATGATTAAGACATCTTCCCTTACTAAGAAAAAAAGCTCAAATAAACATTGTTTTAGATCTATAAAAAAAAGTTTTAAGGCTTTTCATCCAGTTCTTTTAATCCGATTTTATATATATATATATATATATATATATATGAGGGCGCCATACATCCATTTCGTCACAATGCAGTACTTACTACTGTAGTATTCTCGTCAACAGCAACATGAGTTGAAAACTGTTTATTGGTGCATTTTTCAAAGTATGGCACTATTGGTCAGAAAAGTTTCTTCACTGGTGATGTAACTCCTTAAAATTAGTCAAATCTTTTTTGGAGCCTTTTCATTGTAAACATTTTATTTTATGTTTTAGATTTTAATTTAGTTAAAATGCTTTCGCTAAAGGGAAGGCATTAAAAAAGCATTATCTTTTATTCAGTAGCAGGTCTATTATTATTTGGGGGATTAATGAGATTGAAATAGATGTATAGTCACAAATAGATGTATGGACACTCTAAATTGCCCCTAGGTATGAGTGTGAGTGTGAATGATTATTTTTCTCCTCGTGCTCTGCGATTGGCTGGCCACCGATTCAGGGTGTTCCTCGCCTCTGGCCCGAAGGCAGCTGGGATAGGCTCCAGCACCCCCTATACACGATGTAGCATATCAGAATATGAATGAATGAATGTTGGGATTAAAAACAGTGGGAGAAGCCCAACGTTGCCTCGGCAGCAAACCTCAAACTGGGTAGATGGTGCATTTCCAGACAAATTTCTGGCACACAGATTCAAGTATTCGGCCTTCTTGCGCTCGAAGGTGGTCTCGATCCCCTCCTCTGATGGTACTGGTATGAGGTGAAGCGCTCTTGCCTTGCAAGGGCATACAACAATGTCTGTGCGGAGTGATGTAGTGATGATTTCGGATGATAGTTAGTATTCTATTTATTTAGAAGCTGCATTTGAACTTTAGCATTAAATATGAAGTACTTTCGCAAGCCACACCAACGAGTGGCAGTGGGCCAGATTTGGCCCTCGGGCCGCAACTTTGACACCGTTGTTTGAACGCTGCTCTCGTTGTTGTTTAGTGCATCTATATCTCTAGTATTTGAAATTTCGATTTATAGCATGCAAATAAGTGTTATGTCACACAAGCATGTAGCCAAAATTGGAGGGCGAGTAGCAGGAATGACTCTTGAACGCCTCTGGGGGGCGCTCGCGCTTTGCGTAATTTGAAAAATACATTGTTTGTTTGTGATAAGGACACAATAAAAGGAAAGCTACTGTTTAATGCCGTTGTTAAGTATTAACACGCGTTGAGACTTATAGTGTCATGTCAATAGAATACCTTTAAGGGAATATATGGAAATAAAAAGTGTACCCACCTTCTAGTCTATGAAGAACAACTTTCTCGTGCGTTATGTTCCAAACTGTCGATTGCTCGTGAGTTGAATGCTCCTGTTTGACCTCAAAAAGTTCCTCCTGGAGCTTTGGCAGTTGTGTTCTTGTCGACATTTCCACACGTGAATTCTGATGATGGCGGCGACTTTGATAGCTGCTAGCTATGCTGAGCTAAAATAGCCAGGAAACCTACAACGAGTTCTTCGTCGACTTGTTCCCTTGATAGCTGCTAGCTAAGCTAAAGCATAAACAAGCTCTTGGACGACTAGCTCTTCGGCGACTTATTCCTTTGATAGCTGCTAGCTAAATTAAGCTAAAGTATAAACAAGCCAGTCAACCACTTGTTTATTTGCTAGCTGCTAGCTGGGCTAAGCTAAAGCAGGTTTTGCTGATAAATGGGTGATGGAACGAGAGACGCTGGTGCGTCAGCACCGTGCCGATAACTCAAGAGAGAAAGCCCATATTGGGGCGTGTAAAGCTTTAAGAAAGAATCACGTGACCGGTACAGGGAAAGTATCGTTTGGCCAAAGTGTGATAATAGTTTAAAGACATAAACTGTATCAAAGTGTCGTGGGTCTGTTGGACGGACTTTGGCGTAATTTCGGCTCGTTCTGAGAAGTTTTCCCCAGTGTGGAATCATTTTGATCGTGCAAGGCAAAACGGAATAACCACTTTTATGTCACATGATTTACCAGTTAACAAAAATGTGGACATAAGTTAAAAATTGTAACTCAAATTTGATCTATTTTACTTATGAACTCCGTTTGGAATTAAAAAAAACATGGATTTTTTTTACCTGCAATGATTTTATAACTACTGCAAGGGTCACTACGTATTTGGATGACCAACACGGTTTCAATACAGTGCCGACACAGTGTGTCAATACAATCCTTGAGGTAGCATCGTCCCATCACTAAGGTATATCAAAGGGTTTTAATTAAAGACACCAAAAGCAAATTGAAAACATATAAGCCCAGAATCCAAAATTACAACAACAAAAAAGTACCAAAAGACGTAGAACACAAGAATAAATACACAGACATGGAAAAACAGTTGGGTGACACACCAGTGAAAACAATGGACAATCAACGACAAGTTTCAAGCCAAGATTGAGTAATCGTATAACATCAATAACAAACAAGAGACATTTGACTTCATATACCAATATATATCCTCTCTCTCCAAATGGTCTGTTAGCTTCCTTTCATTGCTTTTCAATTGATTTTACTCACCAAAAATCGTTTTTACACAATATCCATCCTCCTTTCTTTCTTCCTTCTTTCCTATCGCCATCGAAGCTAATGATGAAAGTCGAGCCTGTCCTGTCATATTTCCGGCATAGTCCATTTTGAAAATAGCTTTAAATCAACACAACAATATACTATTTGCTTGTGGAGCTAAGTTAGCGCGCTGAAAGTGCCGCACACACCATTTATGCGCGTGAGAGTGGTAAGCGTTTCACGGGCAATATTGCTAGCAATATTGGTTACAGCCAGGAAGGCTGTAACAGGCTTGCTAGCGTCGGAGTTGACCGCCCTTTCTTAATGATGTCCATTTTTTTCTGGAAAAGTCCGTCTGGAAAATAGCTTTGGGAGCAAACAGAATCCATTTGTTTTTGCTTCTGTCGGCCATTGTGGGTGGAGTTTGCGATCTCGGCTGCCTCGGGTACTGCTTTGGCCCGCCTACTAGCCAATCATAGTTTGAAAGATCATTGTGGGGTTGCCAACTCGAAATCTGATTGGTTAAAAGCAACAGTCTAGTTGAATGCAGCAGAGCCCGCAAGAACTGATTGTGAAGGCTTTGAGGCAGATCTGATCTGGCAACAAATAATGGCTGAAATGTGATTGGTTAAATGCTTCAATATGAAAACACACATCTGGAAGCAGTTTAACCAGGGGGAAAAGCAATGAAAGGAAGCTAACAGACCATTTGGAATAATAAGTATTGATGGACAAAATATAATATGATTCAGATATTTCCGAGGCCAGCAGAGAAGGCCTTGAAGGCCCTGACGGCCCGCCACTGATATATGTATGTATATATATATATATATATATATATATATATATATATATATATATATATATATATATATATATATATATATATATATATCGAATATTTGTCCCAATATTATTGGGACAAATATTTGATTAATTGCCTAAAAAGAGGGGCTTTGTAAATAGCTGGGTCGTGAAGTGGGTCTCATATTGAAATGTGTATTTTGCCTGTTTATAGTCATGACTCCATGAGTCTCAAGCTTCTCCTTTGTAGAGCTCTGTCCTGTAGCCAGATGTGTCCTTGAACACTTGCAACATTGTCGTTATCTTCTATTTGCCGGTTCATAACAAATGGCTTATCCTGGAAGACTTGCAACATTGTCGTTATCTTCTATTTGCCGGTTCATAACAAATAGCTTACTGTCTGAAGTAGGGGAAAATCCCATCCCTGTTCGGTTTCGGTACCACCCTCTTGAGAGAATAAAGGTGAATGAATGTATGTTGTCTGTCTCGGCGCATTTGTGGACGACAGCCTTGCCTGTGGTTCACCTGTGCTCAGAATATTCTGTAATAAAAGCTTTGAAGTCATTGTTTCTCGCCTCCAGCCTGTATTTGGACACCCAACATCTTCCACATCCGAAATTAATCGCACCCGAGAAGGAAGACAGAGTGCTCTTCCTTCAACAGTCGTTCACATCACTGCAAAGATGGTGCTACAGTAGCCTAAGAAGGTGCTAGTTGCCAAACATGAAGTAGTAGGTGGGTGGCATTTTGCCCAGCAGAATTAAAAAGAACCAGTTTGTGGATCATTGAAAAAAATAACTCTTCTCTGATAATTCTGGATTATTTTTTCATCACGAGTATATTGTTAAACTACTTTAATGGAGGTACATTGATTCTATTTGTAATTATTGTCTTATTATTCAATAAAAAGAAATCCCTTGGTCTAAATATTGATGTGCATTCAAACAATTCATAACCTCACTATAATAAAAAAAACCTCGTCAATCAAAGAAAAAAATATTTGAATGCAAAATCATAGCTGAGATTTAAAAAAATGCACTATCATTTTGATCCAGCATGATCATCTGAAATGGTAGTTTATACATTTTCGCGAAAGCTATATCAAACATCAAACATTTGACATTCTGGTCAGCGAACTTTAATGTCAGTGATGACTGTGCAATTGAAGAATTTCTTCAAATACAACCCACTTCTTTGTCAGAGCGGGAGCAGCACATGCTTAAACAAGCAAAAACCACAGCACCAGATTTGAGTTTTTCCAAATATTTTCATCAAGATACATTTCCGGTAGGTGACAATGTTCGGACAAAAAATCTAAAGAGAACTTTTAACCCAGAGTCTGGAACCGTATTATCAATGAAAAAATGCCTTCAACAGATGAATCCAGTGAAATTCACTGTTTTAGCACTTTTTTCATGGTCCCAGTAGAGTGTAAGACATAAGAGACAGGAAACGAATCAACAACGCGTTTATAATTTAAGGGGACCATAAGGGTTCAGTCAGACAGTTTTAAAATTTGGCTCTTTGTGTCTTTTTCGCCAGCCTTGCAATATCTTATGAAGCTAGTTTTTATTATTTTACATTCGAGTAGATGTGGTTGGTTGTTACAATGATTGGATTTGCCTACACGTTTATGGAATGGTTGCATGTCTTGTTAAAAAGGGAACTTTTTGATTACATGAGCGGTGTGTAAAATGTTCATTTGTTCATCTTCTGTATTGCTTATCCTCATGGGGCTCGTGTGGTTGTTGGGCCCTATCCCAATTAGTTGTAAACATAAGAAAAGGCGGTGGTCCTGACTAAGTTTGAACCCTGCAATGAAATTCACATTTCACATTTTCTTATATTTAAAAAAAGGCGATAGTAATTAAGAAATAAACAGAAAACACAAGTTCAAAAAGTGAAAATGAACGAAAATTAACTGGGAAAATAACTTATAATGTGTTTACTTTTGTCAGATCGCCATTTAACGTCACTGACGAGTTAAATCTGCTGAGCCAACACTCTTGGATTAGATAAAATCACACGCAAAGGACTAAAAGTGGAAAACGTCCATTGAGTACATTCGTCCTGACTATGGTTTTTCACCTGTGTGGGTTCTTGTGTGTATTTTGAACCCATGACCTCGGAACTGTAAGGCCAACGTGCTAACCACTCGGTTAGTAAATGTAAATGTAACTAAATAATTATGAATGTTTATCAGACATTTATCAATACTTTCACTAAATATTCAATATTGCAGAAGTGTATACTAAAACATGACTATGAGTCACAAATTACGGCCCGTTTTGGAAATTGTTTAAAAAGTCTCTTTTGGGTTATAGACACCTTCGAGAAATGTTTCATTTTGCAGTACGATTTATTTATTTCAAATGTGCATTTTCAGTAACTCATGATTGACAGTGACACATTACAGTTGCTTTTCCCAATTGCTAAAAGAGAAAATCCTAAAGGATCCACACATTTAAAAGAAATAGAATAAAAGTACATCCCATTTGAAAATACCACAAGCTCATTTCACACAGACTCGATTCCCATATCACAACAATCCTCCTCTCTCACAAATCGAAACCTAGTAAATAAACTTCAAATGTTTTCGCTGATTACTGTGGTGTTGAAGACGATGATTCTGTTTTGCATCAATTTATGTAACTTGTACCACAACTCCTCATCTGAAACTTCAGAAAAGGAGCCAAGAAAATACTGTCCAGTAAAAAACTATTCTACATAAACTTAAAATACATTGATTATATGATTATTTATGATCATCATTTTCTGACATTCAATGTGAATGAGGCAGAGGGTACAGAAAATGAATGAATGAATTTGACATGAATGTAAAGAATCAAGGCTTTGTCATGGAGAAACACCTTGGGCCGCTCGGCCACACTAGACTCGGCGCTTGGAAGTTCTTAACCACAGAAATCTTAAAAAGGTGAAAGAAAGATTTGTTTGATTTAAAGAGAAACAAGAGAAGTTTTCTAATAGAACAAGTTAAAATAACTCAATGAAAAACTGAATCTATTGAACACAACAGTACTCATTGAACACAGGAAGTTTATTTACTGGGTTTTACTTTTTGAGAAAAGAGGATTGTTATATGTGAATTGAGTTTTTTGTGTGAAATGGATTTGTGATATTGACAAATGGGAGCTATTTTTTTAATGTGTGTGCCCTTTTGTTCTAGGGAGTTGGACTTTCTGCACATTTGAAATAAATAGTAATGGAAATTTAAAAAATCCTTGAAGGGGTCTATAATTTAGAAGGCACTTTTTAAACATAATTCCAACAACACACCTTAATTTACGATAGCTATAGAGCTATAGTTATTTTTTGCAATATTCATTCCAATGATTAAAAATCTATAATTGATTAATTATATTTAATTCCTTGCATTGTTGGTCATTTGCTTCAAATATTGCCCATGAAAAGTAACAATTGATTACCTCAGCATGAAGTAACAAGTATATTCTAGATTTGTATGCCTGCAGAGCAGATTTTTCAGCAGTATCAAAGTAATAAAAAAAAGACAAGTAAAATAAAAAGTGAAAACAACAGTGATTTTTTTGGCAGGTTATGCGGGAAGGCCTAGGATCGAGGCATGTAACTTCATAGGTGAATTACATCTGGCGAACCAGTACAAATGAAAACAGTGTGGAGTCACATGATGCCATGATTTTTTTTACCACGAATAGAATAGGAATAAAGTGTCTCACAAGTGTGGGTTCTTATATGAGTTTTTAAGTGTGGCTTTGTTCAGAAAGCGTGACAACAAAACAAAAAAGGTCTGAAAAAAGGCACAACTCAAAATACAACTAGAACAAAATAGCACTTCTCTACAAATCATATTTTTATAATCTATAACAAAATGATGCTTTGAAAATCTGAATATCAAATAGAATTTTCTTTTTTAATACAAAGTTAAAAATGGGAAACAAACATCTGGAACCTGTTGACAGAAAAACCTCATCTTCAGAGTAATATAAGTTAAAACATTCATGAACTAAGCAGTGGGTTTATAATCAAGTGTTAATTGATCATTCAATTGACATATTACATGGTACTTTATCACTACTTCATTTAACAAAGTCAGGTGTTTTTACCATGAAATGTGGCAATTGTTGCTCTCCGTCCCTTTAGAAATACACTGCAGGGCTGGTTGTGTTTGGAACTACAGTGGTACCTCGACATACGAGCTTAATCCGTTCCGGGACTGAGCTCGTATGACAAGATTCTCGTAACTCGAGGTAAAGTTTCCCATTGAAATGAATGGGAAACAAATTAATTCGTTCCAACTCTCTGAAAAAAACACCAAAAACAGGATATTGGATTGAAAAAAATGTTTTATTTCTTATAATTCGCCATATATTGACAAAGTAATAAATAACGAGTGGTTTAATAGAAATAAAGTGTTTAATCTAACTAAAATTGGGCGGATTTCGCCGAGGGGAGAGAGGCTTCGTTTTTTTTTCTTCCACACAACGCACTCGTAAACAGAACAAACACTCCACCCTCACGTTCGCTATCCATGGGCTGTTTGCTGTCGTACTATTCCCTTCAAAATATTCCGAAAATGATGCACACAAATGTCCTCACAATCGGAGAACACACGACCACTTGCCAACGAGCAGCAGTCTTATCAGCGATCGCACCGCTGCTCATGGGAGCTTCGGGGGCGCTGGCTAGCGGCTCATTTTAGCTTGTAGCATCTGTGTTCGCATCCCCTCGAACGGCGACTATGATAGAGTTGCTACCGGGGATGCTGTTGCGAGCCAGTGCCCCCGATGTTCTTATGAGCAGCCAACGAGCAGAGTCTTTTATCAGCGATCGCCCCGCTGCTCATGGGAGCTTCAGGGGCGCTGGCTAGCGGCTCCTTTTAGCTTGTAGCATCTGTGTTCGCATCCCCTCGAACGGCGCCTATGATAGAGTTGCTACCGGGGATCCTGTTGCGAGCACGAGTATACTTCATTACCCAGAAAGCCCTCTTTTCCCCGCGCATGGGCGTTGTGCGTTTCCTGGTCTGAATAGCTCATCCGGTGCTCGTAAATATTGTTATACGTACACGAAAGATATGCAAAAAAAAAATGCCATGGCCACCTGGCTTGGCCGCATAACGAAATTTTGACCGCATCACGGGCGAATTATTCGATCGAAATTTCCCCCGTAAGACGAGCATTTTGTATGATGAGCGGTCGTATGACGAGGTACCTGTTATGATCGGGGAGTGGAAGACCCCAAAGCAGGCGAGGGCTGTGAGTCTGGTTCTCGAATCTTTATTAGAATGATCCAAGTGGAAGGCCAGGCGCCTGAGGGGATGGCGTCGGCGCGTCGTTAGTCGTATCCGTGGTCGTGGTCGTGGAGGCCGAGGGTAGTCGGAAGCCTGGGAGCAAAACAAGAGGTCGTATATCAATGAAGGAAGGCGAGAAAATACAAGAGGGTACCTCACTGTGAGCAGATCAGACGATCCCGCAGCGTGGTCCTGTTCCAGGTGGCCTTAAATACTCCTCACTGGCTAATGACTCACACCTGGCAGCCCTCGAGTCATTAGAGGCAGGGCCTGTGGTTGGGTGGCGGGCGCAACCAGCCACCAATCTCGTCTGGGGCCTGACAGTACCTCCCCCCCTACGCGGGCCACCTGGCCCGCGACGAAGGGCCCCCGGGTGTTCCCGGTGGAAGTCCCTGATGAGGTCCCCGGCGAGGATGTGGCGGGCAGGAACCCAGCTACGCTCCTCAGGACCATACCCCTTCCAGTCCACCAGGTAGTGCAGGCCGCGACCCCGGCGGCGGACGTCCAAAAGGCGTTCTACCAGAAACGCCGGGCCCCCCTCGATCATCAGCGGAGGGGGTGGGGGAGGGTTAGGGGGGGACAGAGGACTTGTCTTGACCGGCTTGATCTGGGAAACGTGGAAGGTGGGGTGGATCGTTGGGGGCTCCTCCTCCGAATCCGGGGACTGAAAAACACGGGATAGCGCATCCGACTTCCCATTCCTGGAACCTGGGATATAGTTAAGTGTGAAATTAAATCTACTGAAAAACATGGTCCACCTGGCCTGGCGAGGGTTTAGCCTCCGGGCCGACCAGAGATATTGCAGGTTCTTGTGGTCAGTCAGAACCGTGAACGGCTGGCTAGCCCCCTCGAGGTGGTGACGCCACTCCTCCAGGGCCATCTTCACCGCGAGCAGTTCCCTGTCACCAATGCCGTAGTTGCGTTCAGCTGGAGACAGCCTACGGGAAAAGAAGGCGCAGGGGTGCATCTTCCCATCCGCCTGTTTGCGCTGGGAGAGGACAGCGCCGACCCCCACCTCCGAGGCGTCGACCTCCACCTGGAACTGCAACTTAGGATCGGGGTGGGCGAGGACGGGAGCAACAGTGAAACGGGACTTCAGGTCACTGAATGCCGCCTCCGCTGCGTCTGACCAACAAAACGGGAGTTTCGTGGATGTGAGTGCTGTGAGGGGTGCGGCGACGCGGCTATAGTTCCTGATGAAACGTCTGTAGTAGTTAGCGAACCCCAAAAAACGTTGCAACTCCCTTCTCCCCTTGGGCCTGGGCCACTGAGTAACGGCCTCCACCTTCTTGGCATCCATCCGCATCTCCCCGGCGGCCACCACGTACCCCAGAAAGGTGGTCTCCGAGACGTGAAACTCGCACTTTTCAGCCTTGGCGAATAGGCGGTTCTCTAGGAGGCGTTGCAACACCTGGCGCACATGCTGCACATGCTCCTCGAGGCTTCGTGAAAAAATCAAAATGTCATCCAGGTAAACAAATACAAATCGGTTCAACAAGTCCCGGAGGACGTCATTGATCAGGGACTGGAACACCCCCGGGGCATTGCAGAGCCCAAAAGGCATTACCAGATATTCGAAATGTCCCTGGGGGGTGGAAAAGGCCGTCTTCCATTCGTCCCCCTCCCGAATCCGGACCAGATGGTATGCATTTCGGAGGTCTAGTTTAGTAAAAATGCAAGCGCCATGTAGCGGGGTAAAAGCCGAGTCGATGAGTGGCAACGGGTACGCGTTCCTGACCGTGATCTCATTCAGGCCTCGGTAGTCGACACAGGGGCGCAGCGAGCCGTCCTTCTTGTCGACAAAAAAAAACCCCGCCCCGACAGGGGAGGAGGAAGGGCGAATCTGTCCAGAGGCCAACGCCTGGGAGATGTAGTTATCCAGTGCCTCCCGCTCCGGCCTGGAGATGTTGTAGAGCCGGCGCCTAGGAAGGGAAGCACCAGGCAATAAGTCAATGGCACAGTCATAAGGGCGATGTGGGGGGAGTGCTGAGGCCTGGTCCTCGCTAAACACCCGTGAAAGGTCCCGATAGCACTCGGGCACTGTTGATAGGTCAGGGGCATCCTTCCTCGGCGGTGACACTGGGGGTACGTGGGCTGCCTGGAGGCACTTGGTATGGCATGCCGGGCTCCAGGCTACCACGTTGGGTCCCCCCCAGTCGATCACCGGATTGTGCTCTCTTAACCACGGTAGGCCCAGAACAATAGACGCCTCCGGGCAGTCCAAGAGGTAGAAGCACGCCATCTCCTGGTGATTACCGGATAGGCGGAGTAGAACAGGGTCCGTCCGTCGCTCCACTCTGCCTAGAGAACGCCCATCCAGTGCCGTTATACTTAGGGGTCTCTCAATAACCCGAGTCCCGATGCCCAGTTTAGCGGCCACGGAGCGGTCGATAAAACTCTCGTCCGCACCGCAGTCGATCAGGGCAGTGGTGGTGTGATCTCTTCCCCCCCAAGAAAGAGATGCTGGTAAAACAAATCGACGGGAGGCTTCCCCAACTGCCAGGCTCACCATGACCTCCCTTCCTACTGGTGAGCCCTTGCTTTTACCGGGCGGGCAGGGCATGATGGCGAGACATGGCCCCCCTTGCCGCAATAGAAGCATAGGACCTGCCGGCGGCGTCGCGGGGGTTCCTCCTCGGACGCTCCAGCGCGACCAATTTGCATGGGTTCTGACGTCACCACAGGAGGGGGAGGCGCAGCCGCTGCGGGGGAACCCGGAAGCAGGCGCCGAAGTCCAACCATGGCGCCCACCTGCGAGTCACCTCGCTGCTGCCCTCGTTGTCTCTCTAGTTGGCTGTCGATCCGGATGGCCAATTCCACGAGCGCGTCGAGAGACCCTGGTTCCTCTCGGATCGCCAGCTCCTCCCGCATCTCCACATTCAGCCCCTCCAGAAATGCGTCCTGGAGGGCGGAGTCATTAAAGGCACTCTCGGCGGCTAAAATGCGGAATTCGACCGAGTATTTTGCGACGCTCCGGACGCCTTGTCTGAGAGCTCTTAAGCGCCCGGCTGCCTCCCGGCCGCCCACCGGGTGGTCGAAGATCTTTCGCATCTCTGCGGTAAATAAGTCGTAGGAGGTACAAATGTGGGAGCACCGCTCCCATTCGGCGCTCGCCCAGGCTAGGGCCTCATCACGAAGGCAGCCGATCAGGAAAGCGATCTTGGCTCGGTCCGAGGTGTAGGTGAGGCTTGGTTGTTCAAACACCAACTGGCATTGAACCAGGAAGCGCCGGCATGCGCCGAGATCTCCACCATAGGAGGTGGGTGGGGGGGCCTTAAGTCCCTGTTGCGGCGATATCGGTGTTACCAGGGGAGCGGCTGGGGTTAGCTGTGCACTTGGTGAGTGAGGCAAAGAATTGAGTAGTGCTCGTATGTCATCCAGGGTCTCAGCCATGCTCGATACCTTAGAACAGAGGTACGCAATAGCTTGGGTATGCTGTTCCACGACCTGCGAAATTGGGTCGGCGGGGGCCTGGCCTGCGCCCGCGGGGTCCATCGTTGGCGGGATCGTGCTGTTATGATCGGGGAGTGGAAGACCCCAAAGCAGGCGAGGGCTGTGAGTCTGGTTCTCGAATCTTTATTAGAATGATCCAAGTGGAAGGCCAGGCGCCTGAGGGGATGGCGTCGGCGCGTCGTTAGTCGTATCCGTGGTCGTGGTCGTGGAGGCCGAGGGTAGTCGGAATCCTGGGAGCAAAACAAGAGGTCGTATATCAATGAAGGAAGGCGAGAAAATACAAGAGGGTACCTCACTGTGAGCAGATCAGACGATCCCGCAGCGTGGTCCTGTTCCAGGTGGCCTTAAATACTCCTCACTGGCTAATGACTCACACCTGGCAGCCCTCGAGTCATTAGAGGCAGGGCCTGTGGTTGGGTGGCGGGCGCAACCAGCCACCAATCTCGTCTGGGGCCTGACAGTACCACTGTATCTGGGCCGGCGTGAACCACGTGACCACCTGGCGGCGAGATCAGAGGGTGTCGTGTATGTGTACTAATATCAACATAAAAGCCGCCCCTTCAAAGAATGGCTTTTATTAAAATTGGTTTTATATATTATGCACATTAAGGCGCAGTAGTAGTAGTAGTAGTAGTAGTAATGGTAGTAGTAGTAGTGGTAGTAGTAGTAGTGGTAGTAGTAGTAGTAGTGGTAGTAGTAGTAGAAGTGTTTGTAGTAGTATAAGTAGTAGTAGTATTAGTAGTACTGGTAGTAGTAGTAGTAGTAGTGGTAGTAGTGGTAGTAGTAGTAGTGGTAGTAGTAGTAGTGGTAGTAGTAGTGGTAGTAGTAGTAGTAGTAGTAATGGTAGTGGTAGTAGTAGTAGTAGTGGTAGTTGTAGTAGTAGTGGTAGTAGTAGTGGTAGTAGTAGTAGTAGTAGTAGTATTGGTAGTAGTATTAGTAGTAGTGGTAGTAGTAGTAGAAGTGGTAGTAGTAGTAGTAGTAGTAGTGGTAGTAGTAGTAGTATTGGTAGTAGTAGTAGTATTAGTAGTAGTGGTAGTAGTAGTAGTAGAAGTGGTAGTAGTAGTAGTAGTGGTAGTAGTGGTAGTAGTAGTAGTAGTGGTAGTAGTAGTAGTAGTAGTAGTAGTGGTGGTGGTGGTAGTAGTAGTAGTGGTAGTAGTAGTAGTAGTAGTGGTAGCATTTGTAATGGTAGTAGTAGTAGTACTGGTAGTAGTAGTGGTAGTGGTAGTAGTAGTAGTAGTAGTAGTGGTAGTGGTAGTAGTGGTAGTGGTAGTAGTAGTAGTAGTAGTAGTAGTAGTAGTAGTAGTGGTAGTAGTAGTAGTAGTAGTAGTAGTGGTAGTGGTAGTGGTAGTGGTAGTGGTAGTGGTAGTGGTAGTGGTAGTGGTAGTGGTAGTGGTAGTGGTAGTAGTAGTAGTAGTGGTAGTAGTAGTGGTGGTAGTAGTAGTAGTGGTGGTGGTAGTAGTAGTAGTACTAGTGGTGGTGGTAGTAGTAGTAGTAGCATACCTGTCAACTTATACGTTTTTCCCGTATTTTATACGTTTTTTGATCATTTCAAATTGTGTACGCCGTATAACAACTTGTGCACGGGATTTTTTTAAAGTACGTTTTTTGTAAAACGGATCTCGTTTTACGCATTTTGGCTCTAATCCGGATCGTCTCGGTCACTGGTAGCAGACGAAAACGTCATCGTCAACTGCTAATATTGTCATGCTTTAAGCATGATATGCGCCCACGCATTCCCCTTTCACACGAAACAGGAAATAATTGAATAATTTCCTGTTTCGTTATTTAAGCAGCTATGAGTCATAGCGCTTGGGTCCGAATACATTCACGGTCGCGTCACGACAACGCGGCGCGACCATAACACTTTTACGTGCACCCTATGTGAGTAAATATGTGCCGCGTTGCATTTGTACGGTTTTCTATTGCTTAATACGGGGAATTCCAATCATTAATACGGGGAGGAATTGGCCCAGGTTGACAGGTATGTAGTAGTAGTAGTAGTAGTGGTGGTGGTTGGAGTTGTGCTATACATCCACTGGATCTAAGATAAAGGAATTTCATACCATGATCAACCAATGCAGTGTTACATCTACTTAAGAAAATAATTGGTTCCAGAAGATGTTTCGTAAACTGAATTTTTCACAAGTAGAGCAGCAATTTGCATGATCATTCATTCATCTTAAATACCGCCTGAAGAGTAAAAGTCTGTTGATTGTTCAAAAAGTCAAATCAAAAGCCTTTATTGTCATCATACACAGCTGCGTATAACAAAATTGGTGAAAGAACAAAAATCAGCCCATGAGTTAATGGCAGTGGTGGGATTTGAACCCACGCCTCCTGAGAGACTGGAGCCTAAATCCAGCGCCTTGGACCGCTCGGCCACACTACCTTAGTGCTCTTCACCCGCATGTTTGTCCAAATGGTTCAAGAGCTAATTAATGAAAACAGGCAGAAATGTGACAACTTTAATAAACATAGCGCTATGTGACTGTCAATGCGATACAAATAATGGCTTCTATCTCATTGAGGGTCCAGATGGGAAGAAGAGAGTTTATCCATGGGAGGCTCAGGGTTATCTTCATGCTGACACAACCCTGTAGACAGCTGGGGACTGGGAGCCACTGACGGTGTGGTTATGGGCAGTTTTGCTGATGGTGATGCATGCTGGGCAGAGTTCTGTACGTGTTTTTATGGTACTGAACTTTCTTACGTTTCAAATGCACCCTTTAGTCCCCCTTTTGGAATCGAAAAGTTCCAACAAGAGGCTAGATTTGGGGTTCGCTGCGATGGAAGTCGGAGCCAAGGCTCTCCCGTTGAGGTGACAATTGAAGGTCTGGAAGTCTTATGGGTGTGTCTGTGGTGGATGCAGGTGCAGTTCAAGGTGTTCTGGATCATCTTTGTTTAGTCCGCTCCAAGTAGTCCAAGGCGTTTGGCTTCTCTTTGTTTAGTCTAACTTAGGCTATCAGGAGCAAAGCATTTATACATCATTTTACTTTAAGCAAATATAGCAACGTAAGTTTAATGGTAAAGCAAAGCATATTCTTTGTTGCAAGCAAACTTATAATATGAAATAATCCTGACATTCCCCCTTTTTATAATATATTTGCACACAATCTAATTCCATTATGCCTAAATGTTAATAATTCCTTTTTATAACAAATATAATTCCACCCTGGTGCAGCTTGGTATGAAAAAGAACAAAATCAATCTCGTCCAATTCGCTTTATGACAAGTGCAGCAATCCAGGTAACGTCCACCTGTGTGGAGTTTGCATGTTCTCCCTGTGTGGGTTTCCTCCCACATTCAGAAAAACATACATGGTAGGCTGATTGGACACGCTAAATTGCCCCTAGGTATGGGTGTGAGACTGCATGGTTGTCCGTCTCCTTGTGCCCTGCGATCGGCTGGCCACCGATTCAGGGTGTCCCCCGCCTCTGGCCCGGAGACAGCTGGGATTGGCTCCAGCACCCCCTGCAAACCCTAATGAGGATAAAGCGGTTCAGAAAATGGGATGAGATGAGTTTCCCTGTTATCACACTAAACGTGTGTCGTTGTAGTTTGTTGTATACGTAAATGTATGTTACTATTGACATCCAACGTGTGTTTCCACTATTTTAGGTTGAATTATCTGGAATGAAGTCGTCCTTTGCGCCTGTTTAAGGAATATCGCTTCTCGGCCTATTGACTAAGATCAAGTGTAGTATCTCTTCTTATCTGTTTAATATCTGTTATGTCTCCTAAATGGGGACCATATATTGAATTGATATTTGGGACTAGGTGATGGAATAGGAGCTTGATCCTTCCACTCCACGCATCATCCTGGTATTGCAGTATCTCCATGAGAGATGCAACCCTCTCTATTTGTCAAAATACATATACTTACTCTTGAAATTCCTAAGTTTAATGATTGAAACGACAGAAGCGAATCTGAAATTTCATATATTATTCATGAGGATGAGGGTTGATTTAAATTAACAAATTAAAGCCTTTCTTTTCTAACAAAATCTAAGTTCAACAAGACTGTATAAACATTCACATCTTATATAATAATATATAGGTTTGACAATCATCATTTTTGCCAGTACAGCTTGTTTAAATGACTGCTCAGTGTCGAGGTTTTGCTGTAATATGAAAGCAAAACGCCACATTGACTACATTCAGCGAAACCAACGTAAGTTTCTGTAGCATATTCAACAATCATTTTGAAGCTTTTCCACACCTCACTTTTACCGGTGCATTTGTCATTTCACTTCTCCTGTCTGTAGTTTATCCTTAACTTCTTGCTCCACCATATTGGGGATACCAGGTCAAAATAGATGCGGACTTGCGGACGGGAAGATTATTAAGAGGGCAGGCAGCCTTCACGTGACGTGCTTAAAGCATGCTCTGGCTCTGCAACTCCTGTTTAATCCAAATTATTTATTTTATCACAAGTATTGTTAGTTTAGTGAACACATCGTTTCATTATACATTGTTATAAACATCTATTTAAAAAAAAAGTCTGTGAGAGAGGCGGGGTCGGGCTCACGATCACACCTCTATTTTGGATCATTTGGTTTAATTACTAATTTCACTACAACATTAAGTCCAACCCATTTACACCCAAAGGATGCACGTATGCCCTGGATCATATTATATCACAACGCTCTCCAATCCCCCGGCTGCCTAATACAGGTGCTGAAACGTGATTGGCTGCATAATACAGTTTCTGCAATGTGATTGGCTGCTCAATGGATTGGAACCACACACTAGTTTTTAGTGCTTTAGCCTGTAATAAACTACTATTGCGTAGATAGACGTAGTTCGTTCTGTCAATTCTTCATCAATAAACTCTTGCTTCTCTTCAAATCGCACAAATCTTTTGCCTTTTACTAAAGATTTCCGTGGAGAGGAACAATAAGATTTTCAATCAAGTCTTTGATGCTCTGTGCGAGCAGAGCTTCCTGTCTCTGTCAAAACTAAATATGTATTTAATATTAATCTGGGTTAAAGTTTTTTCACGCAATTTCACTGCTTGAATTTTTGCAGACTGTTTACGTCCTCAAGCATCTGACTTTGTTCAATTAAGTAAAAGTAATAAGTACATGTTGATGTTAATTCCTGAGTGTTTCAATTTATTTAATTCTGAAGAGGCGGTTTTCAGGTGTGCGTTTCCCTTTTTTAACTTTGTATTTTTTCAAAAATACTCTCTATTTGGTTTTCAATTTTTCGAAACATAATTTTGTTAGAGATTATAAAAATGTGATTTCTAGAGAATTGCTATTTTGTTGTAGTTGTATTTTGATTTGTGCCTTTGTTCAGACTTTTTTGTTTGTTTAAAATCATTATCTCGACAAACTAAGAACAAAAAATTATCACAAGATTTAAAATTCTGACTCTCTACTTCCCAATTAGCAGTTTCATGCAAATTTTTAATGACTGCATTAATGTTCTGCACAACACTAGATGTTACTAGCAAAGTGCATACCCGACCAAACAAAACAACAGGAACTGTGTGGGGGATGGGCTCCATCATCAAGTAGGATACGTACTCCAAACGAGCTTAATTGGTTCCGGGACTGAGCTCGTATGTCGATATTCTCGTAACTCGAAAGAACGTTTCCCATTGACATGAACTAAAAAAAAATTAGTTTATTCCAAGCCTCTAAAAAAACACCAAAAACAGGATATTGTATTGGAAAAACATTTTTATTTGTTCTAATTTGCCATCTGTCAACAAAGTAACAAATAGCTAGTGGTTTAATAGTACTAAAATGTGTTTAATAGTAGTAAAATTACTCTTTGCACGGCAACACGCTCGTAACATAACAAACAAATTTAAATGAACTTGGATTACGATGCAGACACACTCAAAAATAAGTTTAATCGAACCTAACACTAAACTTAATTCTAATTTTGTTTGACATTTGATACCTTTCTTCTCCCGGGTTGGCTCTATTTGCCAGTCAATATTGACAGTTGTTTGATTTTGTCTTCCCTTCAAAATATTCCCAAAATGATGCACACAAATATCCTCACAATAGGATAACACAGGACCATTTGCCAAGGAGAAGTAGTATACTCATCTCGTATTATCGAGCAAACTCCTCCGCCATTCGCATTGGCTAACGGGAAAAATCACTGAAAAAATGCAACCCTTCGGCCAGTGCTCGTGGAGACATTACACGAGGGCCTTGCGACGGGAAAGACAGTGCCCATGATGTTCTTATGAGCAGCCTCTCGGGTCCGCTGTATGCTCGTATATCAAAATTTGTCTCATATCTCAAGATATATATTTGCTAGAAATTTTACTCGTATCTCAAATTGCTCGTATGTCGAGGTATTACTGTACTGTAATAAATAGCTAGACTGGCTTCCTCCATATACAAACTTTACTTACTTCTCACAAGTGAACATAACAAGGTAGACTGGATTCCAAAACAATAGAAAGCCTGGGTAACCTAAAAAAAAGGAAAAAAATACAAATGGAAAACCAAGCTGGATTATTCACAGGAGTTTAAAAAAACCCACCTCTCCGGCCTGGCACACAAAAAAGGGCTCTCGTTCCCTGCAATAGTTACATTCACATTCAGAAACAAATGAATAAATGTATATTTTTAAATAGAATTGAACCACCATCTCCCCCCTGTTCGCAAGGATTAATATATTAAGCCTGTACCCTTTATAGCAGGGGTCCCCAAACTTTTTCCTGTGAGGGCCACATACATTTTCCCTTCTCTGATGGGGGGCTGGTGTCAGTTTGTAACAGAAAAAGTGTGACGATCGTAGGGGAGCTTAAATTTGTTATTGTTTTCCAGAAAGCCACAAAACCAAATAACCCTTTCCAGGTTCTTTACAGAAAAAATAGTCAGGGAACAAATAATAACACTATTAATGAAATAAATAATAACTAAATAACCCTCTCTGAGTTCTTCACTGAAAAAACGGGAAAGAAATAAAACTATTTAGGAAATAAATAATAACTGAATAACTCTCTCTGGGTTCTTCATAGAAGATATTTATTCCTAATATATAAATCCAATTCAGAGTTGCTCCCCTCCACCGCTGTGGGTCAAAAAGAACAATTCTCAAACAGGTTGCAGTTTTTATATGCTTGAATAGTCCGCGATGGTTCCAGGGCTCCGCCCTCTCCTGCGATCGTCCAGATGTCTCGGTAACACTGCTCGCGCATGCACCGGTGGACGTGCCCGCATGCATCAAAGGGAAACACTCTCCCCACGCGTGTCACCAAAGAAGCAATGTGAAGCCCCACTTCACTTTGATGATTTGTGGGCTAAGCGGGGGTGCAATGAACCAAACACAAGATTAAAACATCCCAGTCTTCAAGGCCAAATAGGAAAAAAATCCGATAGCGTCTCTGGTATTGTTCAGAGGGCCGGGCCAAATGTGCTGAAGGGCCGTATCCGGCCCGCGGGCCGTAGTTTGGTGACCACTGCTTTACAGCAATTAAGCCACATAAAATGTATGCAAATCAAGAACTCCAAATTCATTCAATAACGTGTATCGCGCAGTTGTTTAAAATGAATAATACCCCAATCTAGTAGTTTTTTGCAAACATTTAACATTACATTCCCTTTGTAGTTCATTTATCATCTCCTATAAAACTTTCTTACTGAGTTTTTCCAATAGTTACACATAAAAGAAAAATCTAGTTACATTTCTGCCAATCATCCCCTTCAACATCAAAAAGATAAAAATAATTTACCGTTAATTTCAGACATGAAGTTTCCGTATTTTAACACCTGTAGAAAGAAAACAATCTTTTACATATTAATTTGTCAAATTGTTCAAATTAATGTATTCATTTTCCTCTTAGTTTTAAATCTTAGCAAATAACGCTTCTCTTTTTTTGTCACCTTTGAATTTGGAAGGCTGATTTTGTCAACAAAAAGACCCAAAAAGTATTTTTCACCAAAAAGAGAGCTTTATTGGAACTACCAAAGATATCACGTTAAATCGGTTTAAAAACGTGATTCATCTTCTAATATGACAAAAGTATAAGGACATTGTACTAATTTATTGATTTTCAGCAAATTAATTGTCTTTCACACCATATTTCTACTAATGTTTCTTAGATCCTAAATTCAATATATCAATTATTTTCATTAAAATGTATCATGTTTGAATAACACTCAATATGCTAGCAAATTCAATAGACAAAAACTGCAACTTTTCAAATTTCTTAGGCACGTCTTTAACTGTGAACACATATTTTCCATATTTAGATCACATTATTTATTATTCACTTTGTAATTCCCTAATTTAGGCTCTATCATTTCGTAAGTAAATACAATCTTGTACGACACTCACTTTTCTTATACAGTAATACCTTGACATACAAGTGTTCCAACATACAAGAAGTTTGAGATACGAGGAATATTCTGAGCAAATATTTTGCCTTGAGATACGAGACAAATTTGAGATATGAACATACCAGATGGTTCCCTATTGTGAGTCGGTGGTAAATTAGAACCAATTTTGGTGTTTTTTTTAGGATGGAAATGGATTAATTTGTTTTTGTTCATTTCTATGGGAAGAATTGACTTGAGATACGAGTAAATTGACATACTAGCTCGATCCCGCAGTAAACTCGTATCTTAAGGTACTACTGCACTTGAATCGTGTGGATCGATATTACACATTAAAAACTGTAAACAAGATTTTCAGAATGCAAAACACAATTATACTTCGATTACAATGATATTTCATACCGAAATTGATAAAGCAAGCAAAGCTGTCATTGGCCACTCACTGCTTAACACAACACGTGTCTTTTAAGTCTATCCTTGGGACTAAATAAATCTCTGGCAAGAAGTTGAGCAGGAAAAGGGTTTCTGACCGATGTGGGTAATTGTCTTTTTAAGATATTCCTGTTACAAATTGAGCAAAAAAAGGCTTTTTTCCTGCGTGGGTTGTTAAGTCTTCTTTTCAGGTTCCCTTATGTGAAAATGTTGGAACATTAACTACGCCTGGAAAAGGTTTTTGAATTGTAAAGCTTTTTAATTGGGCTGTTGTAGCGAATCTGTGGCCACAGACTGAGCAGGAAAACATTGTTCTACAGTATGGGTTAATAAGTGTTCTTTTAAGTTTCTCCTTCGGGAAAATGTTTGACCACAAACTGAACACGAAAATGGTTTTTCACCTGTGTGTGTTCTTGCATGACTAATTAAGGTTCCCTTATGTGTGAATCTTTGACCACAAACTGAACACAAAAATGGCTTTTCACCTGTGTGGGTTCTTGTGTGGGATTTTAAGTTTGCCTTATATGTGAATGTTTGACTACAAAATGAGCACGAAAATGGTTTTTCACCTGTGTGTGTTCTTGCATGACTATTTAAATGTCCCTTCCGTGTGAATCTTTGACCACAAACTGAACACAAAAATGGTTTTTCACCAGTGGTGTGGGTTCTTATGTGGATTTTTAAGGAATCATTTTGAGAAAAGGCTTTACCGCAAACTGAACAGGAAAATGGCTTTTCACCTGTGTGTGTTCTTACATGACTAATTAATCTTCCATTCCGTGTGAATCTTTGACCACAAACTGAACACGAAAATGGTTTTTCACCTGTGTGGGTTCTTGTGTGGGCTTTTAAGTTTCCCTTGTCTGTGAATCCTTGACAACAAACTGAGCATGAAAATGGTTTTTCACCAGTGTGTGTTCTTGCATGACCAATTAAATGTCCCTTCTGTGTGAATCCTTGACCACAAACTGAACACAAAAATGGTTTTTCACCAGTGTGTGTTCTTGCATGACTAATTAAGTGTCCCTTCTGTGTGAATCCTTGACCACAATCTGAACACGAAAATGGCTTTTCACCTGTGTGTGTTCTTGCATGACTAATTAAGTGTCCCTTTTGTGTGAATGTTTGACTACAAAATGAGCACGAAAATGGTTTTTCACCAATGTGGGATCTTGTGTGGGTTTTTAAGCTTTTCTTGTGTAAGAATCTTCGACCACAAACTGAACACGAAAATGGCTTTTCACCTGTGTGGGTTCTTGTGTGGGTTTTTAAGTTTTCCTTTCGTGTGAATCTTTGACCACAAACTGAACACGAAAATGGTTTTTCACCTGTGTGGGTTGTTGTGTGGTTTTTTAAGTTTCCCTTGTCTGTGAATCCTTGACCACAAACTGAGCATGAAAATGGTTTTTCACCAGTGTGGGTTCGGGTGTGAATATTTAATTTATCCTTGTTTGCAAATGTCTGACCACAAACTGAACACGAAAATGGTTTTTCACCAGTGTGTGTTCTTGCATGAATAATTAAGTGTCCCTTCTGTGTGAATCTTTGACCACAAAATGAACACGAAAATGGCTTTTCACCTGTGTGGGTTCTTGTGTGGGTTTTTAAGGATTCATTTTGAGAAAAGGCTTTACCGCAAACTGAACACGAAAATGGTTTTTCAGCAGTGTGTGTTCTTCTGTGCATTTTAAATTTTCCCTTGTGTGTAAATGTTTTACCACAAACTGTACATGATAAGAGTTTCTCCCCAGTGTGGCTCCTCATATGTGTTTTCAAAGAAGACTTTTGCCTAAAAGTTTTCCCACACTGAAAGCATTTGCAGAGTTTGTCGCCACTGGGATTTTTCTTAACACCTTCAACATCATCATCGTCAAAAAGCAAGTCGTTGCCATCTGACAAAGGAGCAATTAAATTTTCTGCTCGCCATCCTTCCATTGAGCTGCCGTTCAGAGGCTCCGCTCCCCCACTGGCCATGCCCAGATCATCTTCACTCTTGAAAGGCTCACCAGTTGACCATTTGACACATTCCTCGTTTTTGATTGGATGTTGCTCTTCTCTTTTGCACTGTTGAGAGAACTCTGGCTCCTCCTCTTTAAATTGGGGCCATGATGAGGTGTTTGCAAGCTCCGCCCCTCCACTGGCCTCGCCCAGATCACCATGCCTAGTCAAGGCCTCACCAGGTGACCAGGTGACATCATCTTCCTCCTTTTGGATTGGAAGTTGCTCTTCTCTCATTTGTTGTTGAGGGAACCCTGGCTCCTCCTCTTTGATTTGGGAGAGCTCTTTAAGGCCAACAAACTCTTGCCCATCAGGACTTAGATTTTCCCTGAAGCCTGCAAAGACAAAAAATAATATGTATCACTACATGTAGCCAAAAATGGGCAATTTTTTTTTCTTAATTTTACAAGTTTATTATCACAGCATGGTTGATTATTTTGCAATAATGCATGCCAGAAAAGTCACGTTTTAGGTTTGATCCAGTCATCCGGTACACAATTTAAAGACAAAATAGTGGTGACATTCAGATTATGTTGATTATTTAACATATTTTATCCTTTTCATTTATTGTTATTCATCACATAAACCTCCAAAATTATTCCAAAATCTAATTTTTCACGCTGACCTAATGTCACCGAACAGCTTCCGGTTCGAGTGATGCAAAAATAAGTAATGTAATGTTTTTAATCGCATAATTTTATGAGCAGGTAAATGGTTTTTCACCAGTATGGATTCTTGTGTGAGATTTTAAATATTGCTGATGCGGAAAATATTGACCACAAATTGAGCATGAAAATGTTTTTCACCAGTGTGGGTTCTTGTGTGTATTTTTAAACTTCCCTTCATTGTAAATGTTTGACTAACAAACTGAGCAAGAAAATGGATTTTCACCAGTGGGTGTTCTTGTGTGGCCTTTTAAGTAGTTCATTTTGAGAAAAGGCTTTACTACAAACTTTTTGGACCAATAATTTGTTCCGGGACCGAGCTCATATTTCGATATTCTCGTAATTCGAACGAACGTTTCCCATTGAAATGAACTAAAAACAAATTAATTTGTTCCAACCCTCTGAAAAAACACCAAAAACAGGATATTGGATTGGAAAAATGCTTTATTTCTTCTAATTTGCCATCTGTTAACAAAGTAACACATAACTAGTGGTTTAATATTACTAAAATGTGTTTTATAGAACTAAAATTAGACGGATTTCGCGTAGGGTAGAGAGAGAGAGGGACATAAAGGGGGGCGGGTTATGCGGGGGAGACTTTTTGCACCGGTGAATCGTAATATAACATAAACAAATTTAAATGATCTGGATTACGATGCAGACACTCAAAAATAAGTTTAATCTAACCTTACACTAAACTTTCTCCCGGCCGGGTTGGCGCATCAAGGGTTGTTTGCTTTTGTCTTCCCTTCAAAATATTCCCACAATGATGCACACAAATGTCCTCACAATAGGATAACGTACGACCACTTGTCAACGAGAAGTAATATATACTACTCGTGCTAGCGATCGCTACGCTTTTTGCGCTGAGTGATGGGAAAAAACACTGAAAAAATGCAACGCTCCGCCCAGTACTCGTAGATATTTGTTATGCACGAAAGAGATGTGGCAAAAAAAGAGTTAAGTGCATTAAGATCAGAAACAGCCTCTCATGTCTTGGCCACCTGGCTTTCTCGTATCTCAAAATTTGTCTCGTATCTAGAGATAATTATTTGCTAGAAATTTTACTCGTATCTCGAAATGCTCGAAAGGTGGGGGGCTCGTATGTCGAGATACCACTGTACTTACCACTGTTGTATTCTCGTCAACAGCCAAATGTGTTTAAAACTGTTTTTTGGGTGTATTTTTACAAAGAAAAGGACTAGTGGGGTGTAAAGTATCTTCACCGTTGATGGTAGGCCCTTAAAATTTGCCAAAATCTTTTTTGGAGCCTTTTAATTGAAAACTTTCTGTTTTATGTTTAAGATTTTAATTCAGTTTCAATGCTTTCACCAAAGTGGAGGCATCAAAAAAGTATTATCATTTATTCAGTAGCTAGCTAGCTTATTTGGGGGATTTTTATTTAAAGAAACCATTAAATATTTCCTTTTTTGTAGTTTTTCAGAGAGAAAAATAAATTAAAATTAAATTTAAAAAGCAAAATGGTTTAAATCATTTATTTTTACATTTTTATATTATATTTTTATTAAAACAAAACAAAAAAACTCAGATTTTTTCATCAAAAAAGTTTTGGGGGGAAAAAAATAGTGGGTAAAAGAGTACATATTCAATTTATTTATAATTACAGCAGGCCGCACCACGGAGTCAGAGCGGGCCAGATTTGGCCCTCAGGCCGCAAATTTGAAACCTTTGTTTGAACGCTGCTCTGGTTGTTGTTTAGTGCATCTGCATCTTCAGTTTTTACATTTTCAATTTACAGCATGTAAGTAAGTGTTACTCAAGCATGCAGCCAAAAATTGAGGGCGAGTATCAGGAATGACTCTTCAATGCCTCTGGGGGGCCCTCGCTCTTTGCGCAATAACGAAAAAATACATTGTTTCTGATAAGGATACTGTTGGGGTTATCAATATTATAAATGTGCTTGCAATGAAGAACGCTTTGCTTTATTTTGGATATTAAACATTATTATAAAAATGCTTGCAACAAAGAACGCTTTGCTTATTAGGAATATTAATCATTATTATAGATGTGTGTGAATATTATTCATTATATATGTGCTTGCAATGAAGAACGCTTTGCTTTAATTTTAGAGTTATTGACATAAATGAAATGCATTTTAATACATCTCTTGCAAAAGTAATGACTATGGTTCGCATCAAGAGAACTGATTTGTTTTGGGAAGCATCGGCTTCTCATGACGGTTCACAACAAGCGCTCTTGGGAAGATTTGGAGAACTGTGGATTGTTTGGGGAACCATCGGCTTCTGAAAATGGTTCACAACAAGCGCTCTTGGGAACTGTGGATTGTTTTGGGAAGCGTTGGCTTCTCAAGATGGTTTCACATCAAAACTCTGTTGGGAAGAATCGGAGGACTGTAAATTGTTATGAGACTCTAAAAATGTTTAGACTTCTGTGATGCATGTTGTTAAATCTCATGAATAAATTAGCAAGAGACATCGAGTGGGCAGAATGATCTTGACCGGAGACGCGTGTGGATCGATTCTCTCTTGCAAGAAATACGGATACGAGTCAGATGCCTCTTTTGTTGAAAGGTGAATTTGGGAATACCTATTGGTGAACCTATCATTTTGGTCCTTCGAGCCTGGGAGTCAACATACTGGAGGAGTCCGGGCGCTTGGTCGACATCTCTGGAGAAGACCATGGCCACGGCGTCTAAAACCCTTTTACGGGCAGGATTTTCGGCGGAGCGCCTGGATTCACGACGGTTGAAGACTAATCCTACTAAAGGAGACATCTGAGGACATCTCTGGTGAGCCAGGTCCAGATCAGCTTTACTCTTGAAAGGCTCACCAGTTGACCATTTGTTGGAATTATTGTATATAAGTTATCCTGATTTTAATTTAGACTGTCGAAATGTTAGTTAATAGAATTAGAGTGTCTTGAGCCCTTGGGGAGTTTCACCTTATTCAACAAAGAGGAACTACCCAGGGGGGCCGACGTCTGTTTGAACTATTGTGTGAGGGTTGCAGGATATCGGGAAGGAGACTATAAAGATGTTATCTTGAAGGGGCATATGGTCATGATCAAATAACCTTTTGTAACTGGGAGAGATCTCTCTCTCCTTTGATCAGCTTAAAACTTCCTGTAACTTGGACACTCCCAAAACACAATAAGAGACTTTGCAGGAGGGGACATTTTCAGAGTGCTTCGGAGGACTGTGACGAGATCAGTACCGTGAACCTCTCATTTTTAAATAAAGTTAACTAAAATTCTCTGTGATTTCCTTCTTTTCAGATTGGTGATACAAATGTCTGGTGTTTAAACCTAACACCATTTGACACATTCCTCGTTTTTGATTGGAGGTTGCTCTTCTCTTTAGCACTGTTGAGAGAACTCTGCCTCCTCCTCTTTAATTTGGGGCCATTCTGAAGCATTTGCAGGCTCCTCCCCTTTGCTGGTCACGCCCAGACAATCCCTTTTCACGGACTCACCTGGTGACCAGGTGAAATGATCTTCCTCCTTTTTGATTGTAAGTTGCTCGTCTCCCATTTGTTGTTGAGGGAACTCTGGCTCCTCCTCTTTAATTAGGGGCCATGTTGTGGTGTTTGCTGGCTCCGCCCCTCCGCTGGCCACGCCCAGAACATCTTCCCTCTTCACGAACTCACCAAGTGACCAGATGAAATGATCTTCCTCCCTTTTGATGGGAAGTTGCTCGTCTCCCATTTGTTGTTGAGGGAACTCTGGCTCCTCCTCTTTGATTTGGGGGAGCTCAACTTCGCCTTCAAGGTCAACGGACTCCTGCCCTTCAGCACCAAGATCATTTCTGAAACCTGCAAAGACACAAAGATAAATGATTAACCATTTTCCAATTATTAAATGACTGCATTTCTTGTTCACAGAAATGAAACCAGACGGGAGAGGGCGCCATACATTCATTTAGTCACAATGCAGTACAGTGGTACCTCTACATACGAGCCTAATTCGTTTCGGGACTGAGCTCGTATGTCGATCTTCTCGTAACTCGAGTGAACGTTTCCCATTGAAATGAACTAAAAACAAATTAATTCGTCCAAACCCCCCATCAAAGCTAATGCTGACAGTCGAGTCTGACCTGTTGTATTTCTGGCATAAGTTTTGATTCTATTTAGGGCTGAAAATGTCCGTTCGACAGAAGCAGTGGACACGGGGATGGTCACTGTCAAACCCACTGTGTACAGCCACCCCATGCTCTCACTCAGATTTTTCTGCTGAAGGAAGTCAAGGAGATCAGTGGGAGATTTTCCTGTAAAATCATCCGTGGCATATACATTACAATCAGTTCTGTTCTTAGCCGACCGATGCAGATCGAAAAGTGTACCGTGGCTCTGCGTTAAAATGGAGAAAGCTGCATGTGGGAAAGTTTTCTGGTATTCCCAAAACTTCTGTGGGTCGAGGAGGGAAAGAAACATCAGTCTTTCGGGTTCTTGAAATCTGGTCCACGTCTGGCAAGTAATATTGTTCAGAATCCTGTCGTGGAGTTGGTGGTAGTGCGCGCAAGAATCTTGCGCTTGACCTCTTCGTGCGCTTGGAGCACCCGCACTGCATTCTGTGGCCTCGTAGATTTCCTCATATTGACCCCTCTAGCGCTCAACTATCACAAAACTCCTTTACTCTTGCAGGACAAAACTGCACATCCAGTTTGTTGTTCTGTAGTATTGAAAAAAGCATGTCGGAATGCTCAAAAATGCCATTAAATGTGTGAAGCCAAAAAACAAAATTCAAAATCATCCAGATGTGCTTTAAATCCATCAGCACACCGCACAGAATCATTCACCATTATAGAAACAAACAGTACTTCTAGTTCCCTTCTCATCGCTTCCTCCATCACTTCAGCAACAGCAGTGATCAGGTTGTTTTGTATTTTGCCCGACGTGCCACTTAACACTTTATTAGTGGACAGGTGGGAATGTAAATCCGTGTTTCTCTCAGCAATGAGAGAAAGAAGTTCCACATAATTTCCTTTGTTTGGGGATGCAGCGCTTTCATCGTGTCCCCGAAATGAAAGTTTACAGTCTATCAAACTTTTTAAGATTTCCCTATTTTTCTTTACCTTTTAGTTGTGGCACTCCGTTTCCCTGCGCCCTTGCTCGCTGAACTGTAACTTCACTCGGGTTTTCCAAAATGTTTTGGAGAGCAAGTGTAAGTGTCCGGCAGTGCCTTGGTGTCTCGTTGCTGCTTTGGTTAAACAAGTCAAATTTGCAAATCCAGTGTTGCTCCAAACACCATGTCGATCGGTGGCAAATAACAAGCACTCCCAGAAATACAATTTGCAGTGTTCCTCGGAGCCCGTGAGCCAGGGGTTGCGCTCGTAGTTAGCGAACTGAAAGTGGCGGACAAACCCTTTTCTTCGTTGTAACAGGCTTGCTAACTTCGGAGTTGGCAACCCTTTCTTAATGATTTCCATTTTTTTCTGGAAAAGTCCGTCTAGAAAATGGCTTCATCAGCAAATCTGCAACCAAATCCGTTTGTTTTCCTCCGTCAGCCATTGTGGGTGGAGTTTGTGAGCTCTGGCTGGCTCACTCTGGCTTTGGCCTGCCTACTCTATCACTAGCCAATCAAAGTTGGTGAAAGCGATGACGTATCCCTACGCCTGCGAGAAGGCTTTGGTGTCACCAAATCGAATTCTCATTGATTAAAGCAACAGTCTTATCGAGGCTTGTTTAATGCAGCAGAGCAAAGCCTGCAGAATTGATTGTGAAGGCCTTGAGGCAATATTTTACAATACAATATCACGTAAGAGCACAGCAAGTGAACACAAAAAAGTTAAGAGGCTGCAACTTCACATAAAATTGTTTCAATGGATAATGAGTAGAATCCGGACACAGTCTAAAAATGTTACTTTTCTTCAAATAAATGAAGTATTTGCTTTAACTCCTTGAAGGACTGCTAAAACAACAAACAAAAATTTGGCATTTTACGAAATATTTCGAGATTAATTAGCCCCATGGCAACCAAAACATTTTTTGTTAAGCGCAACATTTTTTTTTCCTCAAGTGTTCCAGTGCAATAATGAGAACAAGAAAAGCTTTTTTGTTTGTATTTCACATCTGTATGTAACACAAAAATAAATAATTGAATTTAACTTATGCACAATATCTTCAAAAACCACCAAATAATGGCTGAAATGTGATTGGTTAAATGCTTCAATATGAAAACACACATCTGGAAGCAGTGCAACCAGGGGGAAAGCAATGAAAGGAAGCGAACAGACAATTTGGAATCATTTAATAAGTATTGATGGACAAAATATAATATATGATTCAGATATTTCTTAGGCCAGCAGAGAAGGCCTTGACGGCACACCACTGTCTTTTATTCAAGCTAGTCTGTCATTATTTTGGGGATATATTTATTTAAAGAAACCATCAAATATTTCCTTTTTTGTAGTTTTTCGTAGAGAGAAAAATAAATTTAAATTAAATTTAAAAAGCAAAATGGTTTAAATCACTTATTTTTACTTTTTTTATTTTTATATTATATTTTTATTAAAACAAAACAACTCAATATTAGATTTTTTAAATAAAAATGTTAGGTTTTTTCTAGAAAAATAGTTGGTAAGAGTACATATTAAATTTATTTATAATTATATTTGAATTTTAACATGAAAAATGAAGTACTCTGCAGGCCGCACCACGGAGATTTGGCCCTCGTGCCGCAACTTTGACACCTTTGTTTGAACGCTGCTCTCGTTGTTTAGTGCATCTGCATGTTCATTTTTTTGCATTTTAAATTCACAGCATGCAAGTAAGTGTTATGTTACTCAAGCATTTAGCCAAAAATGGAGGGCGAGTAGCAGGAACTGTTGAACCCCTTTGGGGGCGCTCGTGCATTGCGTGATAAAGAAAAATACACTGTGGATACAATAAAAGGAAAGCTACTGTTTGCTGCCGTTGTTAAAGGATAAACACGTTGAGACCCATTCTTTCCGTCCTAGAGTGGTCACATTAAAATAGAAATAGCATTTATTACGTCTTTCTTCGAACGGCGCTAGTGCGAATCCGTGAAAAAGTACGAATGCTAAAATAATTTTACGTCAATAGAATACCTTTAAGCCTTAAAGGTATTTTTTCCATTAAACATTGAGTGAATTAATGGAAATAAAAAGTCAACCTACCTTCTTGTCTATATCCTTTGAGGTCAAAAAGTTCCTCCTGGAACTTTGGCCGTTTCGTTCCTGCAGGCATTTCCACGCGTGGATTCTGATGATGGCGGCGCCTTTGTTGATAGCTGCTAGCTAAAATAAGCTAAGCTAAAGTAGGGCGCAAAGCTTTAACGGGTTCTTCAACGACTTGAGGTCTTGTTTCTTTGATAGATGCTAGCTAAGATAAGCTAAGATAAAGCATAACACGCGCTTCGACGACTTTTTCCTTTAATAGCTGCTAGCTAGGCTAAGCTAAATTAGCATGGAAAGCTCCAACGAGTTCTTCGGTGACTTGTTTCTTTGATAGCTGCTAGCTTAACTAAGCTAACGCACAAACAAGCATTCGACGACTTGTTCCTTTGATAGCCTCTAGGCTCAGCTAAAGTAGTGCGCAAAGGTCCAACCAGTTCTTGGACGACCCGGACTTGTTCCTTTGGTAGCTGCTAGGCTAAGCTAAAAAGGGTTTTGCTGATAGTGATGGGACGATCGACACTAGTGACCCGGACTTGTTCCTTTGGTAGCTGCTAGGCTAAGCTAAAAAGGGTTTTGCTGATGGTACGATCGACACTAGTGAATCACGTGACCGGTACAGGAAATGTATCGTTTGGCCAAAGTGTTTAGTATAAAGAAATAAACTGTATCAAAGTGTCGTATGTCTGTTGGATGGGCTTTTGCGTAATTATGATATATTTATCAAAGGAACAACTCGTTCTAAGTTTTCCCCAGTGTGGAATCATTTTGATCGTGTGACGCAAAACGAAATCACTTTTATTTCATATGATTTAACAGTTAACAAAATGTGGACATAAGTTAAAAAAATTAACTCGAATTTGATCTATTTTACTTATCAACTCCGTTTGGAATTTAAAAAAAAAGGATTTATTTCACCAGCAATGATTTTATAACTACTGCAGGGTTCACTAATGAGCGACCAACACGGTTTCATTACAGTGCCGACAGTGTGTCAATAGTAAGAATTTCTTGAAAAGAAATGACCATGTCTAGTAAGGTTCTCTCTACTAATGTTTTTATTCCCCCATTATTAGTAACACAGTGTAGATTTATATTTGGAAACATCAAAATAGTTGTAAAGTATTTTTCAATCTAAGTAGCAATTGTAAGTATATATGATCAAAACTGTTTGTTGATGTGACAATGTCATTTTTTTTGTGGGTTTGCAGTTAAGACGGACAGACCAAGTATGACCAGTGAGTGGACAATCTCCAAGAGTCAAATGGTCCAGTGGTTAACTGAGTGTGTCTCCACCCAGAGAGAGGGGGGTCAGGTCCTAAGACAAGCTTTAAAAATCTAATAACTCAATAAATAACTTATAAATCAAATAAGTTGAAGTCCCAAGCAGGCTTTTGTTTTGACGAATTCAATGATGTTTATTTGGGCCAAATGTGCGTATGGCTTTTAAGGAGTGGAGTTGGATATTGCCTTTTTAGAAAATCCTTCATCATGCCTGTTAAACTTATTTTCAGAGTAAACAGGTTGACTTTCTCTGGAGAAAATATTTGAAATATGATTAATGTTAGTGAAATGTTCATTGGTTGTTAGTGATCCATTTCATTTGAATATTACTCTATTAGTTTGATTTTTTTTTATGATAAAATAACTCACTAAATAGCAATTCATTCACATTCATCTTTGGTCCGGGCTTGCTTTTATTATGATATATTAGTTTTTGCAATGGTCTTGTATTGTTAACTCAAAGTACTAAAGTACACAGAATGAAGGACACAATAGTATTAGTTCTAATCATTTCTATTCCTAAGTAGTCATTTACTATATATTTTCAAAAGGTGGTGGCTTATGTTTCTTATCAGCAATCATTGGCATGTTCAAAAAAGGAAGTCGAATTTGTATGTGCCAATTAGGAAACTCACCTTTCACATTCGTACTTAATTGTGTTGAAATTAGTTGAAACTAAATGAAAGTATATGTTAAGTCTTCCAATAGATACAAAAGATGGAATTGTGGATGTCATTTTTTGTAAAGCTGCATGTGCAAGTGTGTTAACAATAAAAAAGATTCTGACCAGTACTAATATATGTTATGTAATGGTGAATGTGTATACTAATAAAGATTATATGTTATTCAAATTTGGAGTGCTTTGTGTCATGTCATGTGACTCTAGGGATGTACTTATTCCAGTGGCGGGCGGTGCATTTTCTGGTAGCGCCTTCAACGTATCAATCCAACCATCAAAAACTATTTTATGGCTATAAAACCTCTACTGCAGCTACAGCTGCGACACATAAAAAATAATCAATAAATTAATGCACAAAAATGGGGTAAAATCCAGCCGAAAACAGCATTTATTGATTAAATACAAATACTGGAGCTTTTTAGACATACGAACCGGGCCCAGAGTATCATTTCCCCGGTAAAAAAGACAGTGATGAACGTCGATACGTCCATACGTGAAATGACAAAAAATGCACTAAAATTAGGTAAAATCCACTTCCTAGCAGCATTTATTGACTGAATACAAATACTGGAGCTTTTGAGACATTACAGCCAGGCCAGGGGGGTGATTTTTCCCGGGAAAAGACAGCGATGGACGTCAATGGTGAAACGCCAAAAATTAAACTGGGGTAAAATCCACTTCCTAGCAGCATTTTGTGATTAAATACAAACACTGGAGCTTATATACAAACACTGGAGCTTATATACAAACACTGGAGCTTTTCAGATATCAGAACTTGGCCCACAATTGAAATATTATTTAGGAATATAGCCATATTTGTAATTTTACTCACCAAAAATCCTTTTTACACAATATCCATCCTCCTTTCTTTCTTCCTTCTTTCCTATCGCCATCGAAGCTAATGATGAAAGTCGAGCCTGTCCTGTCATATTTCCGCCATAGTCCGTTTTGAAAATGGCATTAAATCAACACAACAATATACTATTTGCTTGAGCTAAGTTAGCGCGCTGAAAGTGCCCCACACACCATTTTCCCGGCTGTAACAGGCTTGCTAGCTTCGGAGTTGACCGCCCTTTCTTAATGATGTCCATTTTTTCCTGAAAAAGTCCGTCTAGAAAATAGCTTTGTTAGCAAACAGAATATATTTGTTTTTGCTTCTGTCGGCCATAGTGGGTGGAGTTTGCGATCTCGGCTGCCTCGGTCCTGCTTTGGCCCGCCTACTAGCCAATCATAGTTTGTGAAAGCAATGACATGTCCCTGCCAGCAAAATGCTAACGCCTATGAAAAATCATTGTGGGGTTGCCAACTCGAAATCTGATTGGTTAAAAGCAACAGTCTAGTTTAATGCAGCAGAGCCCGCAAGAACTGATTGTGCAGGCTTTGAAGCAGATCTTATCTGGCAACAAATAATGGCTGAAATGCGATTGGTTAAATGCTTCAATATGAAAACACACATCTGGAAGCAGTGCAACCAGGGGGAAAAGCAACGAAAGGAAGCTAACAGACAACTTGGAATTATTTAATAAGTATTCATGGAAAAATATAATTAACATCAGTCTGTAATTCAGATATTTCTTAGGCCAGCAGAGAAGGCCTTGAAGGCCCTGACGGCACACCACTGGGTTTCAATTTATGAGAAAGGGGGATTGTTATAGGTGAATTGAGTTTGTGTGTGAAATGGGTGTGTAGTATTGTAGTATCATGTGTTTTAAATGTGTGTGCCCTGTTGTTTTAGACCAAGGGTGTCAAACTCGGGTTGGTTCGAGGGCCGCGTTAACGTCAACTCGATTTCATGTGGGCCGGACATAATATTTAGATTTTTTTTAAATGGATTAAAAGAACTGGATTAAAATCCCTGAATATTCAGTTTTTTTAATAGATCTAAAACAATGTTTATTTTAGCTTTTTTAAAATATATTTTTTAGATTTTACAAAATGATTTTTGAACTAAAAACACAGAAAAAAATGATTTAAAAAATTACAATTATTGATTTAAAAGGGGGAAAATCAGGAAATTTAATACATCTATACTCTTCATTTTAATTTGATCCTAAAACAGAAAGTCGGCACTCATGATTTATTTTCCCGGGCCACACAAAATGATGCGGTGGGCCAGATTTGGCCCCTGGGCCACACAAAATGATGCGGCGGGCCAGATTTGGCCCCCGGGCCGCCATGTGGTTTAGACGAATACTGAAATGAAAAAAATACAGTTGTTCTCCCGACCGCTAGAGAGTAATACCAAAATAAGGGAATGATTCCTTCGAGTTTTAACGTTTTCGATGAAGAACTACATCTCCCAGGATGCAAATCCGCGAAACAGCAATGGTTCCTTTTCGATTTGTTTTGCGCACGCAAAAGTCAGTCGGAATGTTCAAGTGATTTATGAGGTAAATTCAAACCTTCGAAAAAAATGTGTTCAAACCATATGTAAGACCATTTGAAGAATTATTATTTCCTGTGTCTGAATCTTCTGCATTTATAAACCGAATGCCATCGGAGCAAGTGACGAGTGTTCTACGCCTGCGCAAATCCCCCCATTTAACTTACACGCGCGTCGCCGACCTATCTAGAATTAGCTACTTTACGGCTTTATATCTCAGTCAACTTCAAGTCGTTTAGACCTCATTGAAGCTTTGCAGGATACTTTAGCTTAGCCTGCAAGCATCTATCAAAGAAACAAGTCTTCTAGTCGCCGAAGAACTGTGAAGCATTACTCCCTTCTTTAGCTTAGCCTAGCTAGCAGCTATCAAAGTTTTCTATTCGACAGTTTGCAAAATGATGCACGAGAAAGTTCTTCACAGACTACAAGGTGGGTTCACTTCTTATATCGATGTATTCCCTTAATCTTAGTTGCAGAAGTGCTATTTTTGTGCGCTGCAATTGCAAGTATTTTTATTCTCAATTCGACAGAAGGTACAAGCTTGATTTCAAGACAATAAAACAATGCAAACAAACGATTAAATCATAAAAAGGTAATATTTAATGTTTATTTTGTTTTAGAACTCTTAAACAGCTTTCCCTCACTTATTTGTATCCAAAACTATTTCAAAATGATTAATTTTGAAAAATAAATAAATGAAATTGATTATTGACTTTTTTTCCAATGTCAAAAATGAATACCTGTACTTTTTTACTTTAATTGAAAAGGATTAACATTAATATTTGATGCATCACCCTTTTATAAAAGGATTCTAAATAAATTAAAATCTCAAATGCAAGAGACTATTTGCAAAGAGGAGGCTCAACAAAGATTTGGGAAAAATTTAAGAGCCTGTGGGGATACTTCACTGACCAATAGTCCTTTTCTTATTAAAATACACTTTTAAAAAACAGTTTTAAACCCATTTTATAGTTGATGAGAATACTACAACAGTGCTATGTTGGCAACGTCATGAATTTATGGCATCCTCTCCTGTTTAGTTTTGTTGCTGTAGCGCCCAGCATATTAGTCCTTTCTTTCCAGCCTAACCACTGCGATATAAGTATAAGATTTTAAATTCCCTTTCTAGCTTAAATGACTTCTAGTTGGAAAATCCTGGACTTTCGCAAATGGAACACAGATCTGGCCCGACTCATGAATGGAGTATGTGTAGACAGGGTCCAGTCCTTTAAATTCATGGGGGTCCACGTCACGGATAAGCTCTCCTGGTCTACTTATACCATGGCAGTAGTGAAGAAGGCCCAGAAACGACTCAATTTCCTCAGGGTACTCAGGAGGAACAACTTGGACACTAAGCTTCTGGTAACCTTCTATAGAGCCACTGTGGAGAGCATCCTGGCATACTGCATTGCAGTGTGGTCTGTTGGAAGCATGGCAGAAGACAAAAAGGCCATGTAGAGAGTGATTAACACTGCCCAGAAGATCGTCGGCTGCTCTCTGCCCACACTAGAAGACATTGCCAGCCCGCACTACCTCAGCAGAGAACATTGTCGGGGGACCCATACCACCCTGGTCACAACCTTTTCCAGCTGCTGCCCTCTGGCAGACGCTACAAGTCTCACAATGTGTGGACAAATAGGCTTAAGGACAGTTTTTTTTCCCACAGCCATCAGGACTCTGAACTTGCAGTAGCACGACACACAATCCCTTCTGTGCAATAACTTTGGGGTCAGGTAACATGAAAGATGTTGGGCGGTGATCTGCCTCCTGCTGGCTGATTGTAGGTAAGTGAGGAGGTAATTGACCCAAGATGGCAGCGCGCATGGGTGCAGCTGGCTCTTGCTCTCCAGTTTGGTGTTTTGTTTCCTCAGTCTTGTTGTTTGCTAACATCCGCGAGACAAACTTTTTCCTACAGTCGCCAGGATTTGGTTGCTCTTGGAGGGAGATGCGATATATCCATCACAGCAGATTGCCAACGAATCTGCAATGAACCACCGGGATCTCTGTGGGTAGTAATATCTTAGATTAGGCATTTTTTTTAGTATTTACCTTAACAGGATGTGACTCTTATATTTTTATATTACTTATTTTTGGTCTTTTACCGGGAAAGCACACTTTGTGGATTAGCACCACCAATTTCGTCATACGCAGCTAGGTATGATGACAATAGGCTTTTGATGATTCGATGATGATGATGATAAAGCCTATGTCTGAACAGACAGAGACCATCTACCCCCTGTTTGCAAGGATTAATTGTGAAATATGAAATGTATTCTTTTAGATTTTAGTCACTAGAATAGAATTTTACAGAAACTCCGCCTACAGGATTTTACAGTAACAACTATGGGTTAAGGCGCGCGTCATCTACTTTTGTGTTACCGCCTATTTCTATGTCACGTGATCTTGTTTCAATAAAGCCCGCGGAGCAGAGGGGGTAGGGTGGAGACCACTTTGGGAGGGCAGGAAGATTGACCGATCGTTCTACTTTTGCTTCGTGCCCCCCCCCCCCTTCCGCAGAAGCGGTTAAAAATCTCATTACAACTGCCTTAGTGTGCTTACTTGTGTTCGACTTTATTGAATGTCAAGCGCGGACCTGACATTAATATATTAAGCCTGTACCCTCTACAGCAATTAAGCCACATAAAATGCATGCTAATCAAGAACTCCAAATTCAGTCAATAATTTGTATTGTGTAGTAGTTTGAAATGAATAATACCCCAATCTAGTATTTTTTTGCAAACATTTAACATTACATTCCCTTTGTAGTTTGTCTATCATCTCCCATAAAACTTTCTTACTCAATGTTTTTCCAATAGTTACACATAAAATAAAAATCTACCAATAATCCCCTTCAACATCAAAAAGATAAAAACAATGTACCATTAATTTCAGACATGAAGTTACCGTATTTTCACACCTGTAGAAAGAAAACAATCTTTTATAAATTAATTTGTCCAACTGTTCAAATTAATGTATTCATTTTCCTCTTAGTTTTAAATCTTAGCAAATAACGCTTCTCTTTTGTGTCACCTTTGAATTTGGAAGGCTAATTTTGTCAACAAAAAGACCCAAAAAGTATTTTTCACCAAAAAGAGAGCTTTATTGGAACTACCAAAAAGATGACCCGTTAAATCGGTTTAAAAAGTGATTCATCTTATAATATGACAAAAGTATAAGGACATTGTACTACTTATTTATTTTGAGCAAATTCATTGTCTTTCACACCATATTTCTACTAATGTTTCTTTAATCCTATATTCAATATATCAATTATTTTCATTAAAATGTATCTTGTTTGAATAACACTATTCTTATTGGATTTGCTAGCAAATCAATAGACAAAAACTGCATTTTTTCAAATTTCTTAGGCATGTCTTTACTGTGAAAACATTTTCCATATTATTTAGATGACATTATTGATTATTTACTTTGTAATTTCCTAATTTAGGCTCTACTATTTCGGATAGAATTGTGAAGTAAAATCTTCAACGACACTCAATTTTCTTATACAGTAATACCTTGACATATAAGTGTTCCAACATACGAGAAATTTGAGATACGAGGAAAATTCTGAGCAATTTTTTTGCCTAGAGATACAAGACAAATTTGAGATATGAGCATTCCAGATGGTTCCCAATTGTGAGTCGGTAGTAAATTAGAACAAATTTTGGTGGGTTTTTAAAGGATGGAAATTGATTAATTTGTAATGTGTTCATTTCTATGGGAAGATTGACTTGAGATACGAGTAAATTGACATAGCTCGATCCCGCAGTAAGCTCGTATCTTAAGGTATTACTGTATTTGAATCATTTGAATCGCTATTGTTAGGTCTGTAATACAACTTTAGGAACAGGCACAGAAAGAGCGGGATCAATTTAAAGGAAATAGGTTTATTACCAGACTGCAGGATGGAGAGGGAGCTCTAACAGTGGAGAACCGCTCAGCCTGTTGTCCTTTGCAACTCTCTATCCATTGAACAGTGACACGACAGCGATGTAGGACAGAGTTTATGCAAACAAAACGTTGGGCGGGTATGGTTAGGTCAGCAACACTTGCTATGGACGTTCCCACTTTGGGTTGTGCTAGTGCTTCTTCTTTATACTGTAGGTTGAGCACCCGGGCTCCTAACACTACCGTTGGTCCGTTTCCTGTTGAGAAGCAGTCTCCTTCTGCTAACCCAAATTCAATGCGTTTCCTTAAAGATTATTTGCATGCTCTAAATTGAAAATTCAAACAATAGAGCTGTAGATGCACTAAACAACGAGAGCAGCGTTCAAACAATGGTGTCAAAGTTGCGGCCCAAGGGCCAAATCTGGCCCACTGCCACTCCGTGGTGCGGCCTGTGAAAGTACTTCATATTTAATGCTAAAATTCAAATGTAGCTTATAAATAATTAGAATATTAACTATCATCAGAGATCATCACTACATCACTCCGCACAGACATTGAGGTATGGTCCTCCAAGGCAAGAGCACTTCACCTCATAGAACTACCAGTACCATCAGAGGAGGGGATCAAGACCACCTTCGAGCGCAGAAAGGCCGAATACTTGAATCTGATCCACCCAGTCGGGGTTTGCTGCCGAGGCAACGTTGGGCTTCTCCCACAATTTTTAATCCCAACATTCATTCATTTTCTGAAATGGTAAATCTCGTATAGGGGGTGCTATAACAATAGGAACGTCACGTCGGAACTGTGGCATTGATTTGAGTCTTCTGCATTCATTCTCTGATACTCATTGAACTCATTGATATTCATTGATTAGCAACAGCGTAATAATGTTGCCAAAAGAATTCAGAGACTTTTTGTGCTTTAAAAGTGGGAAAATGACTAAGAAAATTCGCACATTTTCATGTATTTTGACTTTTAAATTGTGAGTATGGCTCTGAAGGAATAATATTTGAAAATGGGAATTGTTTATGGCTCTCTCTTTCAAAAAGGTTCCCGACCCCTGCTCTAAAGAAACACCAAAAACAGGATATTGGATGGAAAAACATTTTTATTTGTTCTAATTTGCCATCTATTAACAAAGTAACAAATAACTAGTGGTTTAATAGGACTAAAATGTGTTTAATAGTAGTAAAATTAGACATACTTTTTGCATGGCAATGCGCTTTAATATTTATTTATATTTAAATCATTTTTATAATCACAAACGCATTCAATTCAATTGGTTGTCTCACAACTACCACTATCCATGTTTCAAGATTCTTTCTTACATACCTGTCCACCTCAACCAAATGCTCTTATTAATGATTGCAATTCCCTTTATTAAGCGATTAAATACCATACAAATGCAACGCGGCACATATTCACATACACGCACAGGGCACAGGTAAAAGGGTAAAATGTAGCTTTCAGCCCTGGTAAGAAATGCTCTTGCCGCCATCTGGCAGACGAACACGGGTATTACGTCTCCCATAATAACGGCCGCGGAGGGAACTAATTCAGCAGTGCAGAGCACATTTTTACATGTATTTTTTTTATTTTAAGACATTAATAAATCATTTCCTCATTTTCTCTCATTGCTTGTTTGCTCACATCTTTAATACAAAATTGGGACGCTATTATCAATTTTAAAGGGTTTAGCTGGTAGTTGTGTGAGGACCGTGGAACAAATTAGAGAATTTACATATAGTACACCTCTACTTACGAAATGTTCAAGTTACGAAAAAAGTTCTGGAGCCAATTAATTTTGTTAGAAGTATGACTGTATATCATTTATCTTTGTGTCATTGCAGGTTTCAGAAATCAGCCCCCCCAATTCGAAGGGGAGGAGCCCGAGTTTCCTCAAGACCAAAAGAGAGAAGAGCAACTTGAAATAAAAATGGAGGAAGAAGATGTCCTCTGGTCAACTGGTGAAGAGTCTTTTAAGATGGAAGAGGATCTGGGCAGGGCCAGTGGAGGGGCGGAGCCTGCAAACACCTCTGCATGGCCCCAAATTAAAGAGGAAGCAGAACTGCCTCAACAGCAAAAGAGGGAAGATCAACCTCCCATCGAAAAGGAGGAAGATGTCACCTGGTCATCTGGTGAGCTTTTCAAGAGTGAAGATGATCTCGTAATGGATTTGGTTGCAGATTTACTGTCAAAGCCATTTTCAAGACGGACTTATCAAGAAAAGCTGGACATCATTAAGAAAGGGCGGTCAACTCCAAAGCTAGCAAGCCTGTCACAACCGGGAAAAGGGTGTGTCCGCCGCTTTCAGTTCGCTAACTACGAGCGCTACCCCTGGCTTACGGGCTCCGAGGAACACTGCAAATTGTATTGCTGGGAGTGCTTGTTATTTGCCACCAATGGACATGGTGTTTGGAGCAACACTAGATTTGCACATTTGTCTTGTTTAACCAAAGCAGCAACGAGACACCAAAGCTCTGCCGGACACTTACAAGCAACGGTGCTCTCCAAAACTTTTGGGGAAACCAGAGTGGAGTTACAGTTTAACGAGCAAGTGCGGAGGGAAACGGAGTGCCACAACGAAAAGGTTAAGAAAAATAGGGAAATCTTAAAAAGACTGATAGACTGTCATTTTTTTGGGTAAGCAGGAACTTTCATTTCAGGGACACGATGCAAGCGCTGCATCCCCAAACAAAGGAAATTATGTAGAGCTTCTTTCTTTCATTGCTGAGAGAAACACAGATTTACATTACCACCTGTCCACTAATAATATGTTTAGTGGGACGTCGGGCAAATTACAAAATGACCTGATCACTGCCATTGCTGAAGTGATGAGGGAAGAGATCAAAAGGGAAGTTGATAAAGCACCGTTTGTCACTGTTATGGTGGATGACACGACAGACGCGAGTAACGCAGCGCAGCTCGCACTGGTTCTGCGTTATGTCACGGGCAGAGGTGTCAAGGAGCGGTTCGTCAGATTTGAAAATGTTACCAGTGGGAATCAAGCCAATGACATTGCAGGTCTTATCATCCAATTTTTGGTGGAAAATGAATGTCTGGGTAAAGTTGTGGCACAGTGTTATGACGGTGCATCGGTCATGTCTTCTGGATTTAATGGAGTGCAGGCTAAAGTTAAGGAGAGAGCACCGTTAGCTTTATTCATACACTGCTATGCACATCAGCTTAATTTAGTACTGACTCAGGTGGCCTCAAAGCTTAAAGAAAGCAAAATATTTTTCGCTCACCTTAATGGCTTTGCTGCATTTTTTTTGAGATCGCCTCGATGCACACAGCTGCTGGACGAAATCTGCCAGCGGCGTCTCCCTCGTGTGGCACCAACACGGTGGCAGTACACATCCAGAGTGGTCAATACAGTTTTTGAGAAGAGAGATGCTCTAAACTTTAGTTAACATTGTGTGCACTGTCACACACACACACATAAACTCTCAGTTAAAGCAAGTCCACAAACAAAAATATAACAATTTTCAATGACATTTTTCTCTTACTATGCTGCTTAGTGGGACTTCTGGCATTCCTTGTCCTGAACAATCCTCCTCAAATCTGGCTTGTATTCCGTTGTTGCCACTTGAAGCAACTCTTTCACGAGTGTCAGTCAAAACAGATCGATGCTTTGATTTCACATGTTTCAGGGTGGAAAACACAGACTCGCAGACGTACGTTGACCCAAACATCGACAGGATCTTTAGCGCAGCTCGTTTGATGTTGGGGTATTTTTCCATCGGAACACGTTTCCAGAACTCAATGGTCCCTTCCCTGAAAACAGCTTTCAGTTGATCCTCCTCTTAAAGATCAATCATCTCCAACTCCGCCGCAGCCTCATCTGTGACGAGCGGGATTTTCAAACAGTCCATCTCCGCATTAAATGGGTCGACAAGGAACGTAATCTGTGGTCTTTTCAGTTGTAGATCACGGAAGCGGGTCACAAAGCTTTCGTGCAAGTTTTCAATCAGCGTTGCATATCTGTCTCTTTTCTTTTTCAGGGCGGCACTGGTGACATGTTCACTGGCTTTCAGCAGAGTGGGAAAATGCGTTAAATCTTTTTTTTGAATTTGCGTCTTGAACAGTTTCAGTTTGTTGATAAACGTACAGCGCCGTATGTGGCGATAGTGCGGTATTTGCTGAAGTTGGTGGATCTCGTGAATCTAGCGGTCGGGTAAATTAATCTCTTGAATGGGGTTGTTACGGTGTGTTTGACCATGGTTTACACTTACGCCTTACGCCAGAATATCGCTTAAAGAGCCGCATGAAATCAGCCAAAGAGCCGCATGCGGCTCTAGAGCCGCGGGTTGGCCACCCCTGCTCTAAAGGAACTGTTTCATCACATCCTTGAGCATCATGACGAGTACGACGAGGAGTCTGTGCGGTGTGCTGATGATTTTAAAGCATGTCTGGATGATTTTGAATTTTGTTTTTTGCTTCACACATTTAACGGCATTTTTGAGCATTCATTCGTGCTTTTTTCAATACTACAGAACAACAAACTGGATGTACAGTTTTGTCTTGCAAGAGTAAAGGAGTTTTGTGACACAGTTGAACGCGAGAGGAGCCGATACGGGGAAATCTACGAGGCTACTGAACGCAGTGCGGGCGCTCCGAGCGCGCGAAGAGGTCAAGTGCAAGATCCTTGGGCGCACTACCACCAACTCTACGACAGGGTTCTGGACAATATTATTTGCCAGACGCAGACCAGATTTCAGGACCACGAAAGACTGGTGTTTGTCTCCCTCCTTGACCCGCAGAAGTTTCGGGAATTCCAGATAACTTTCCCACATGCAGCCTTCTCAAGCTTAACGCAGAGCCACGGAGCACTTTTCGATCTGCCTCGGCTAAGAACAGAACTGACTGTAATGTATGCCATGGATGATTTTGCAGGAAACTCTCCCACATATCTCCTTGACTTCCTTCAGCAGAAAAATCTGAGTGAGAGCATGGGGCAGCTTTACACATTAGTGTGTTTGGCAGTGACCATCCCCGTATCCACTGCTTCTTTCGAACGGACATTTTCAGTCCTAAATCGAATAAAAACTTATGCCAGAAATACGACAGGACAGGCTCGACTTTCAGCATTAGCTCTGATGGCGATAGAGAAGAACTTCTTGACTGATATGAAACGCACAGATAATCTGTATGACAGAGTAATTGAAATCTTCTTGAGGAAAGAAAGGAGGATGGATTTTGTGTACAAATAAAAATGATTTTTGGTGAAAAAATGTGGCTAAATTCCTAAAAATTTCAATTTTATGAAGTTATTATTGATGCATTTTTATGTGTCACAGCTGTAGCGACAGTAAAGGTTTTTCTAGTCATGAAATTGTTATTGAGGGTTGGATTGATTCAGACATAGCACTACTGAAGGCATAGGTACGAAATGCACGGCCTGCCACTTTATTTAATAAATACAGATTTAAAGTTCAAATATTTATATTTATAATGGGAGCTATTGAAGAAATTAGGTGCTTACACAATACACATTTTTTTGAATTATTAATTTACTCATGTTATTTGCACCTACAGTGGTACCTCGAGATACGAGCTTAATGCGTTCCGTGACTGAGCTTGTATGTCAATTTACTCGTAACTCAAATGAAAGTTTCCCATAGAAATGAACTATAAACAAATTAATTCGTTCCAACCCTCTTAAAAAACACCAAAAACAGGATATTGGATTAGAAAAACATTTTTATTTGTTCTAATTCGCCATCTATTAGCAAAGTAACAAATAACTAGTGGTTTATTAGTACTAAAATGTGTTTAATTGTACTAAAATTAGACGGATTTTGCGGAGGGGAGAGAGAGGGACAGAGAGAGAGGAGGTGGAGAGAGAGACTTATTCAAATGACTAATGTTTTATTTTTATTTTGATTAGTTAAAACTTTATTCATGAAACAAAAAAAACAATAAACAAATAAAACATAAATAAAATAAATAAAATAATAATAAAAAATAAATGAAACATGACAGATCACATAACTTCACACAGTCGAGGACACTGTATGCGTTGTCGCGGCCCACTGCTAGAGAGATGCGCTGTAACAGCCATTGACACTCGCGTGGCTCATTTGAAACTGCCACGAGCCGGGAACCTACCTCCTAGCAGAAACTTCAAAGTGGAGTCCCCACATACACCTGAAGTTTCGTAGGCTATGGGCTGGAACAAGTATCTGTCAACAAGCGGTGCATATTTGACAGACTTCATTGACTCTGCCTTGTTCGCAGCTGAGCAGGCTTTTATTGCAGATGAAGCAATTGAGGATTGAGAAAAGGTGTCAACAACTGTCACATCCCATGTCAAACACTTTCCCATCTTCCATAGAAAGATTGACAAGCCGTCAGGCCTACGCTCGTCTGCACGCACTAGACCACTTGGTTCGAGAATTGAAGGAACTCCACTTTGACATAGTGCGCGTTTAACGATGTCGTTGATGTTGGAGTGACGAGGGAAACGACCAGCTTGGATACGGCAGGATAAGGGGTGGAGAGCTCGGCTATCTATTGAATGACCACATTTGCACAGAATCGGGTCACAAACTTTGACACCAAGACGATGAGCAATCGAGATGCGAAGCTCATCGGGGGAGAGCTTATTGCCCAAAGTCGCACTTGGCAAAGCATTCAACCAAGCTCCGGAGGGAAACGTCGACGCTGATAATATTCGACTGCGGTCCCACTGATTCGAGGAATCGATCAAATTGCCTTTCATCCTCAGGCAATTGATTTCATCCCACTCTTTCTGAACTCCGAGATGTGTTGGAGTTGATGAATGACATTCATTCCAGGCATTTAGTGCGCCATCAATGTCAATTGATTTATGAGGATCAATTTGAGATGAAGACAAAACAGGTCGCACTAACTCAACTGTAGAATAGAATGATGACAGAAAAGAGGGGAGGGACAAGTCAACAAGGGAACGGATACCAATGCCACCGTGACGAATTGGGAGTTTCGACTGATTCCATGCGGACTGAAAAGTCAACATTCAACAACGAGGATAAACAATCTTTTATGACATGGTCGAAACTCTGTAGACAATTCATGTTACGATATGTCGGGGAGCTTCTCATCACGTATTGAAGTTTGGGAATGAAGAGACAATTTCGTAGGATGAACATGGCCTGATGATTTATTTACACATACTAAACTAAAAAGCAGTTATTCATTGGATGACCGATGTTGAATCCGTAAAGTGAATAATGCTAGAAACGTTGTCAAGACTTCAGTTCAGTTAAGTGACTGAAATTAAAAGACAAATTAGACGGGCAAAAAGACAAATATTCGCAGACTAAGCGCTCCCTATTCGGCCATCTTTATTATTTTTTTGCCCTCGCATTTCCGGTCAGGGGTGCATGATGGGAAAGACAGTTTCCCGTAATGGCAACCTTCCGTTCAAAATAAGATGTTTCACGTATGTATAATATTCAATTTATATTTGAAAATGTGTTGGGGAAAATCAATAATGGGAGACACATTGTGTCGGAATCACTGCTTTTTGTCGATATGTTGTGTTCTTTTTTAACGGAAATAAAAAGTGTTATCATTCATAAGGTTTATTCAAACTTTCTATTTGTTAATTGATCTATGATGTATGTCCACGAGTATCAAACCCCTGTTAATATATATTGTTTGGCTTCACATATTTTTCTTATAAATATGAAAAAAATGTTTTAATAGGATAATACGTAGAACTAAGTGGCATATTCATTAATCCCGATACTCGTATCATTTGTATATTTACATTTTAATACTGTTAAACCTGGCAAAAACTTTGACTTGTGTCGCTATATATTTTAACAGAGTTTATACCCGAATGACATTTATAAATTAAATGATTTCGTTATTATCTTGGTTGTATTGATTGCAGTGGCGGGCCGTCAGGGCCTTCAAGGCCTTCTCTGCTGGCCTAAGAAATATCTGAATCATATTATATTTTGTCCATCAATACGTACTTATTATTCCAAATGGTCTGTTAGCTTTCTTTCATTGCTTTTTCCCCTGGTTGCACTGCTTCCAGATGTGTGTTTTCATATTGAAGCATTTAACCAATCACATTTCAGCCTATATTTGTTGCCAGATCAGATCTGCCTCAAAGCCTGCACAATCAGTTCTTGCGGGCTCTGCTGCATTAAACTAGACTGTTGCTTTTAACCAATCAGATTTCGAGTTGGCAACCCCACAACGATTTTTCATAGGCGTTAGCATTTTGCTGGCTGGGACATGTCATTGCTTTCACAAACTATGATTGGCTAGTAGGCGGGCCAAAGCAGTACCGAGGCAGCCGAGATCGCAAACTCCACCCACTATGGCCGACATAAGCAAAAACAAATAGATTCTGTTTACTCACAAAGCTATTTTCTAGACGGACTTTTTCAGGAAAAAAATGGACATCATTAAGAAAGGGCGGTCAACTCCGAAGCAGTGTTCCCTCTAAGCTGCGCGCGTGCGCAATTGCGCACTACTCTCGTCTTCTCTGCGCAGCAGCAATCATCATTTTTTTTTGTAATATATATATATATTTTTTTTACCCCTTTCCCCATGATGGCGCCGTTTAAGCGGCAGCCAGTGGCAGTAGCTCTGTCCACTTATGTTTTTCGTGTTTTACAGCATGTTTTACATGAAAAATTAGAGGGAACATTGACATGCAGCTGCTTGTGGCAGGTGTGATACTGGTGTGCCCATAGCGAGCAATGATGATGTCGTGACCGGATGATTCGCCTAAAGACGTTTCGCCGACGGACGTTTGACAGACGGACAGGTCGCCGAATGGACGTTCCACCGAACGTTCATTCGGCGACCTGCCCGTCTGTCAAACGTCCGTCGGCGAAACGTCTTTAGGCGAATCATCCGAGTACCGATGATGTCACTCACACTGGTACTCAGTGCGCTCAGGGAGGTTGACTTTCTGCTCAGACCAACGAAAAATTAGAGGGAACATTGCTCCGAAGCTAGCAAGCCTGTTACAGCCGGGAAAATGGTGAGTGGGGCACTTTCAGCGCGCTAACTTAGCTCCACAAGCAAATAGTATATTGTTGTGTTGATTTAATGCCATTTTCAAAACGGACTATGCCGGAAATATGACAGGACAGGCTCGACTTTCATCATTAGCTTCGATGTCGATAGGAAAGAAGGAAGAAAGAAAGGAGGATGGATATTGTGTAAAAAGGATTTTTGGTGAGTAAAATTACAAATATGGTTATATTCCTAAATAATATTTCAATTGTGGGCCAAGTTCTGATATCTGAAAAGCTCCAGTGTTTGTATTTAAGTTCCAGTGTTTGTATTTAATCACAAAATGCTGCTAGGAAGTGGATTTTACCCCAGTTTAATTTTTGCCGTTTCACCATTGACGTCCATCAGTGTCTTTTTCTGGAAAAAATCACCCCCCTGGCCTGGTTGTAATGTCTCAAAAGCTCCAGTTTAATAGCCATAAAATAGTTTTTGAGGGTTGGATTGATACGTTGAAGGCGCTACCAGAAAATGCACCGCCCGCCACTGGTATGTATGTATATGTATGTATGTGTATTGGATTGGATAACTTTATAACTTTATTCATCCTGTATTCGGGAAATTTCATTGTGACAGTAGCAAGAAAAGGCATAGTTATAAGTTAGACAGTACAGTCGCAAAGGCCACACAACAGCAAAGCAAATCAAAGTAAATGGAAACTGGAAAATGGAAACAAAAACTGGAACCACACACAGGAAGTCTTCCACAAGATGGGGAACTTCTGCAGACTGTGACCGAGGTAGAGAATATGCAGATTCGCTCTTCCAAGCTTATCCGCACAGTTCCTCAGTAGTCTGGAGCTGAAGACAACAGTAGCAGAGTAGGGCCCCTCGACTCTGTTGCTAGTAAGCGCCGACAGCTCTTCCATCTTATCCCACGATGGAACAGTTGGTCAGAAGCATTGCCTCTTCTCCCGGCACTTTTGTTCAGCTCTGAATCGCCGGCGGCATCGAGGTGTTGCTCCTTCCGCTGCGTATTGTAACAGCTAGTCCCATGTGTGTGACAGCGTAGGCATGGCTGAAATGGTTCCAAAAAAAGAAGTAGCCGAAAAAAGCCAGGCTAACAGAACAAGAAAAGTTGTAAAAACATTAAAGTATAAAGTACAAAGTAAAGTAAAAAGGAATGTATTAAGAAATATTAAAATGTAATTAAAAAAAGATAGGAGGGCTGTAAATAACGAAAAACAAGAGTGTACAGAGCTACTTCTACTGGCTCCCGCGTGAACGGCGCCATCTTGGAATCCACATACATACCATCTTGGTTTGTATGTGTATGTATGTGTATGTGTGTGTATGTGTGTGTATGTATGTGTATGTGTGTATGTATGTGTGTGTATGTGTGTGTATGTGTATGTGTATGTAGGTGTATGTATATGTATGTATATGTATGTGTATATATATGTATATGTTTTCTTAGTAAGGGAAAATGTCAAAAGAAAGAAAACAAATTGGAGGGAAAAATTGCAAATATTCTTTAAAAATTGGAAAATCAAGAATATAATTTACATCTACAGGTTAAGGGAATAATTTAAAAAAAAGGAAACAAAATTCCTTTTGGGTTTAAGACACCTTTGAGAAATTGCTATTTTTCTGATATAATTTCTTTAAAACGCTCTTCGAAAACTTGTGATTGACTGTGTCTTAATTACTGTGTATGTTGCACCCTGCATTTTTGCTTGAAACACGGGGAGAAATAATCACAATAGTGTTTCGTTGTTGCTTCCTCAATCCAACTTTAATGAGATGAAGAATATCTCCCGTCAAGGCCTCAATAATCGAATACCAATATAAATCCAATCCGAACTAGTGGTATGGGCATCAAGGCATCAATAATCGAATATCGATATACATCCAATCCAAACTAGTTGCACATCCCCAACATGCGGTCGTTAATAAAATAAACACTTTAGCATGTCACACTGATAGGCAATGTTCCCTCTAAGCTGCGCGCGTGCGCAATTGCGCACTACTCTCGTCTTCTCTGCGCAGCACCAATCATATGGCGCGCAGTAAAAAAAAAAAAGCGGATTTTATTTTTATTTTTATTTTTTTTTACCCCTTTCCCCATGATGGCGCCGTTTAAGCGGCAACCAGTGGCAGTGGCTTTGTCCACTTAGGTTTTTCGTGTTTTACAGCATGTTTTACATGAAAAATTAGAGGGAACATTGACATGCACCTGCTTGTGGCAGGTGTGATACTGGTGTGCCCATAGCGAGCAATGATGATGTCGTGACCGGATGATTCGCCTAAAGACGTTTCGCCGACGGACGTTTGACAGACGGACAGGTCGCCGAATGAACGTTCGTTCAAACAGCGTTTAATGATTAAATACAAATACTAGTATTTGTTAGTTTAATGATTAAATACAAATACTAGTATTTGTATTTAATCATTAAACGCTGTTTTCAGCTGGATTTGACCGAATTTGAGAGCATTTTGAGCCGTTTGGCGAATGGACGTATATAGACGTTTTTTTGCCTCCATCGCGATATCATCACGACATTTTACCGAGGAATTCACTTCCCTGGGCTCGGTTCTAATGTCCAAAGAGCTCCAGTATTTGTATTTAATCATTAAATGCTGTTTTAGGATGGATTTGACCCGATTGCTGTCATTTTACGGCTTGGTTCTGCTACATCTGCCCGCCCAAGAGTGCTTATTCCCGGACTGCCATGCCCACCCAAGAGTGCTTATTCCCGGGCTGCCATTGATGGTAGACTAACATTAATTTTTACTATAATTTGGACAACACCGGCGGCGGGCCGGATTAAAAATCCTAACGGGCCGTATATGGCCCGCGGGCCGTATATGGCCCGCGGGCCGAGGTTGAAAAACTTGTACACACACGATCCGGGGGCGGGCCGAGCGCGCAACTCCCGTTTCAGCAAAACCTCCGTTCGGCCGATTGAACGTTCGGCGGAACGTCCATTCGGCGGCCTGCCCGTCTGTCAAACATCCGTCGGCGAAACGTCTTTAGGCGAATCATCCGAGTACCGATGATGTCGCTCACACTGGTACTCGGTGCGCTCAGGGAGGTTGACTTTCTGCTCAGACCAACGAAAAATTAGAGGGAACATTGACTGCGGCCCTTTGAGGATCGGTTTGACACCCCTGGTGTGAAGGGATCGACTTTGACGAGGATATATTCATATCCGCCTTTGCATCGATCAAGATGAAGAAAGTCAATACAGACCAGCTCAAAGGGCTGTGGTTTCACAATATTTGTCAATGGCGCTCTCTGTTCGTGGCATGTTTTTTTACGTTTTAGACAAGGGCAGGTTTTAGTTACATAATGTTCAATATCAGGCTGCATATACGGCCAGAAGAAACAATCACGCACAAGGGATACTGTGCGGTCGACACCCTGCTACCCCATGTTATTATGCAACTCTTTCATTACTGTACCTCGATATAGTTCTGGTGGGACTAACTGTTTACAGGTTGTGGTGGTTCTGTACAGAACACCGTCACTGTCTTATCAGTTTGTCCCACTGCCTGAGCACATTTTTTTTCTTTGGGCTGAGCGACTTCAATTCCTTAGCTGATGGCTTACAACCTGACAGTTTATAGTTCAACATAGGAGTGTATGAACAGGTCAGATTGTTGTGCTTTCTTTACCTCTTCTTTTGGTCTGGGGTTGATTGACGCAGCAGCTGTCTCATCTATGAATCTGGGAAGGGAATCATCATATTCTCTACCTCGGTCACAGTCTGCAGAAGTTCCCCATCTTGTGGAAGACTTCCTGTGTGTGGTTCCACTTTTTGTATCCATTTTCCAGTTTCCATTTACTTTGATTTGCTTTGTACTTTTGCTTTGTTGTTGTGTGGCCTTTGCGACTGTACTGTCTAACTTATAACTATGCCTTTTCTTGCTACTGTCACAATGAAATTTCCCGAGTACAGGATGAATAAAGTTATCCAATCCAATACACATACATACACATACATACATATACATACATACCAGTGGCGGGCGGTGCATTTTCTGGTAGCGCCTTCAATGTATCAATCCAACACTCAAAAACTATTTTATGGCTATAAAACCTCTACTGCAGCTACAGCTGCAACACATAAAAAATAATCAATAAATTAATGCACAAAAATGGGGTAAAATCCACTTCCTAGCAGCATTTCATGATTAAATACAAATACTGGAGCTTTTCAGACATTAAAACCAGGCCAGGGGGTGATTTTCCCGGGAAAAGACAGCGATGAACGTCAATGGTGTACGGGCAAACACTGCCTGAAAATGGGGTAAAATCCATCCGAAAACAGCATTTATTGATTAAATACAAATACTGGAGCTTTTTAGACATCAGAACCGGGCCCGGAATATCATTTCCCCGGTAAAAAGACAGCGATGAACGCCGGTACGTCCATATACGTGAAATGACAAAAAATGCACTAAAATACTAAAATTAGGTAAAATCCACTTCCTAGCATCATTTATTGATTGAATACACATACTGGAGCTTTTGAGACATTACAACCAGGCCAGGGGGGTGATTTTTCCCGGGAAAAGACAGCGATGGACGTCAATGGTGAAACGCCAAAAATTAAACTGGGGTAAAATCCACTTCCTAGCAGCATTTTGTGATTAAATACAAACACTGGAGCTTAAAAACAAACACTGGAGCTTTTCAGATATCAGAACTTGGCCCACAATTGAAATATTATTTAGGAATATGGCCATATTTTACTCACCAAAAATCCTTTTTACACAATATCCATCCTCCTTTCTTTCTTCCTTCTTTCCTATCGCCATCGAAACTAATGATGAAAGTCGAGCCTGTCCTGTCATATTTCTGGCATAGTCCGTTTTGAAAATGGCTTTAAATCAAAACAACAATATACTATTTGCTTATGGAGCTAAGTTAGCACACTGAAAGTGCCGCACACACCATATTCCTGGCTGTAACAGGCTTGCTAGCTTCGGAGTTGACCGCCCTTTCTTAATGATGTCCATTTTTTTTCTGGAAAAGTCCGTCTGGAAAATAGCTTTGTGAGAGAAATCTGCAACAGAATTCATTTGTTTTTGCCACTGTCGGCCATGTGGGTGGAGTTTGCGATCTCTGGCTGCTTTGGCCCGCCTACGAGCCAATCATAGTTTGTGAAAGCAATGACATGTCCCAGCCAGCAAAATGCTAACACCTATGAAAAATAATTGTGGGGTTGCCAACTCGAAATCTGATTGGTTAAAAGCAACAGTCTAGTTTAATGCAGCAGAGCCCGCAAGAACTGATTGTGAAGTCTTTGAGGCAGATCTGATCTGGCAACAAATAATGGCTGAAATGTAATTGGTTAAATGCTTCAATATGAAAACACACATCTGGAAGCAGTTTAACCAGGGGGAAAAGCAATGAAAGGAAGCTAACAGACCATTTGGAATAATAAGTATTGGACAAAATATATGATTCAGATATTTCTTAGGCCAGCAGAGAAGGCCTTGAAGGCCCTGACGGCCCGCCACTGATACATACACACATATACACACACATGTACATACATACATATAGACACACACACACACACACACACACACACCGGTAAAAAGACAGCGATGAACGTCGTTACGTCCATACATGAAATGACAAAAAATGCACTAAAATTAGGTAAAATCCACTTCTTAGCAGCATTTAATGATTGAATATAAATACTCGAGCTTTTGAGACATTACAACCAGGCCAGGGGGTGATTCCCTCGGGAAAAGACAGCGATGGACGTCAATACGCGAAACAGCAAAAATTAAACTGGGGTAAAATCCACATCCTAGCAGCATTTAGTGATTAAATACAAACACTGGAGCTTTTCAGATATCAGAACCAGGCCCACAATTGAAATATTATTTAGGAATATAGCCATATTATACTCACCAAAAATTCTTTTTAACTGTACACAATATCCATCCTCCTTTCTTTCTTCCTTCTTTCCTATCGCCATCGAAGCTAATGATGAAAGTCGAGCCTGTCCTGTCATATTTCCGGCATAGTCCGTTTTGAAAAGGGCTTTAAATCAACACAACAATATATTTGCTTGTGCAGATAAGTTAGTGCACTAAAAGTGGCGCAAACACCATTTTCCCGGCTGTAACAGGCTTGCTAGCTCCGGAGTTGACCGCCCTTTCTTAATGATGTCAATTTTTTTCTGGAAAATAGCTTTTTGACCAAATCTGCAACAGAATCCATTTGTTTTTGCCTCTGTCGGCCATGGTGGGTGGAGTTTGCGATCTCTGGCTGCCTCACTATAGCTGTGGCCTGCCTACTAGCCAATCATAATTGGTGAAAGCAATGACGTATCCCAGCCATCAAAATGCCAATGGCTACGAAAAAGCATTGTGGGGTTGCCAACTCGAAATCTGATTGGTTAAAAGCAACAGTCTAGTTTAATGCAGCAGAGCCCGCATAACTGATTGTGAAGGCTTTGAGGCAGATCTGATCTGGCAACAAATAATGGCTGAAATGTGATTGGTTAAATGCTTCAATACGAAAACACACATTTGGAAGCAGTGCAACCAGGGGCAAAAGCAATGTAAGGAAGCTAACAGACCATTTGGAATAATAAGTACGTATTGATGGACAAAATATAATATGATTCAGATATTTCTTAGGCCAGCAGAGAAGGCCTTGAAGGCCCTGACGGCCCACCACTGATATATATATAGATAGCTATAGCTATATATATATATATATATATATATATATATATATATATATATATATATATATATATATATATATATATATATATATATATATATATATATATATATATATATATATATATATATATATATACACGTCAATGCACCCTTGGGCTTTTTGTATAAAGTTTCCTGCAGTGATTTTTAACGTCCACCAGGTGTCAGTATTTTGCGAAGCAGTGGGTCACTGTATGGAAACGACAAGTGATGCTCACAAACCCATCACTCGTAGTGAGTCAATAAAATAATTACGGTATACATAGAGTTTTAATTCAAAACACAAAAAGCTAACTGAAAACCCTAAGCCAAAAATCAAAAATTACACCCCCCAACATTAAAATGAACCAAAAGCCACAGGAAGCAGTAAGCCATGGGTTAACGAGACATGGAAAACAGGTGGGTGACACACAGGGGAGGCAACCACAGGTGAAAGCAATGTACAATCACAACGATAAGTTTCAAGCCATCAATATTTTTTTCATACTAATGATTATACATAAGAATATTGAGTATTATCTGTTTGTTCAACATTAAAATAAAATTTAAAAAAAAAACAGTTCATATTTGACTTCATATACCGACTGCCAGGTCTATTTACATACAAATCAAATCAGTTCGGATAAATATAAAAAGCGAAAAGAACTACTCCAAAATACACCCAAAGTCGGTTCTTATAGTTAAAAAGAGGAAAATAATGTAGTTTACAAAGCTAATAGAAAATTCTGAAGAAATGAAATAAAACAACATTTGACTTGTTTTACTCTTTTTCAAAGAGACAAATTCACAGCAGACTAATTTTATCAACATGATTAAAATATGACACGAGGGATTCTCGTCATTTTTGCCAATTAATAGATAACATACACACACGTTTGTTTCTTTTAAGTCTTATGAATAAATCCTTGGCAACAAACTTAGTATTATGAATTAATAAGTATTTTTAACCAATGTGTTGAACCACAAATTGAGCAAAGAAAGGGCTTTTCGCCACTGCGGGTTAAGTCTTCTTTTCAGGTTCCTTTCTGTGAAAATGTTGGAAAATTAACTGCACCTGGAAAAGGTTTTTGAATTGTGTAGCTTTTTAATTGGGCTGTTGAAGCGAATCTGTGGCCACATAAGTGTTCTTTTAAGCTTCTCCTTCGGGAAAATGTTCGACCACAAACTGAGGAGGAAATTGTTTTTTCACCAGTGTGGGTTCTTATGTGGGTTTTTATCGTTCCCCTATCTGCAAATGTTTTACCACAAACTGAACACGAAAATGACCAGCGTGGATTCTTGTGTTTTTGGAAATCTTGCTTTTGAGAAAAGGCTTTACCGCAAACTGCACACGAGAATGGCTTTTAACCTGTGTGTGTTCTTGCATGAATAGTTAAGAATACCTTCCGTGTGAATCTTTGACCACAAACTGAACACGAAAATGGTTTTTCACCAGTGTGGGTTCTTGTGTGCCTTTTTAAGGTTCCCTTCTCTGTAAATCTTTTACCACAAACTGAACACGAAAATGGTTTTTCACCAGTGTGGGTTATTGTGTGCGTTTTTAAGCATTGCTTTTGAGAAAAGGCTTTACCGCAAACTGAACACGAAAATGGTTTTTCACCAGTGTGGGTTCTTGTGTGTATTCGTAAAACTTGCTTATGAGAAAAGGCTTTACCACAAACTGAACACGAAACTGGTTTTCCACCAGTGTGGGTTCTTGTGTGCTTTTTTAAGGATCGCTTCTCTGTAAATCTTTTACCACAAACTGAACACGAAAATAAATTTTCACCTGAGTGTATTCTTGCATGATTATTTAAGTGTTGCTGTTGAGAAAAGGCTTTACAGCAAACTGAACACGAAAATGGTTTTTCACCAGTGTGGGTTCTTGTGTGCGATTTTAAGTGATGCTGTTCAGAAAAGGCTTTACCGCAAACTGAACACGAAAATGGTTTTTCACCAGTGTGGGTTCTTGTGTGCCTTTTTAAGTTTTGCCTGTGTGTAAATCTTTGACCACAAACTGAACACGAAAATGGTTTTTCACCAGTGTGTGTTCTTGTGTGCCTTTTTAAGGTTTTCTTCTCTTTAAATCGTTTACCACAAACTGAACACGAAAATGGTTTTTCACCAGTGTGGGTTCTTGTGTGCCTTTTTAAGGTTCCCTTCTCTGTAAATGTTTTACCACAAACTGTACACGAAAAGGGTTTCTCCCCAGTGTGGGTAAAAATATGTCTTTTCAAAGTAGACTTTTTCCCAAAGGTTTTTCCACACTGAGAGCATTTCCAGAGTTTGCCGTCCTTAAGACCTTCATTGTCATAAAGCAAGTCTTCGCTATCTGATAACGGAGCAATTAAATTGTCTGTTTGCCCTTCTGCTGAGTTGGCGTTCGGAGGCTCCGCCCCTCTGCCGGCCACGCCCAGATCCTCTTCACTCTTGAAAGGCTCACCAGTTGACACGGTGACATCTTCTTCCTCCTTTTTGATTTGCTGTTGAGGGAACTCTGGCTCCTCCTCTTTAATTTGGGGTAACGTTAAGGTGTGTGCAGGCTCCGCCCCTCTGCTGGTCATGACCAGATCCTCTTCCCTCTTCAGGATTTCACCAAGTGACCAGGTGACATCATCTTCCTCCTTCTTGATTGGAAGTCGCTCGTCTCTCATTTGTTGTTGAGGGAACTCTGGCTCCTCCTCTTTAATTTGGGGTAACGTTAAGGTGTGTGCAGGCTCCGCCCCTCTGCTGGTCACGCCCAGATCCTTTTCCCTATTCAGGATTTCACCAAGTGACCAGGTGACATCATCTTCCTCCTTCTTGATTGGAAGTCGCTCGTCTCTCATTTGTTGTTGAGGGAACTGTGGCTCCTCCCCTTTGATTTGGGGGAGCTCAAGTTCCTTTTTAAGGCCAACAGACTCTTTCCCATCAGGACCAAGATATTCTCTGAAACCTGCAAAGACACGAAAATAAATGATATGTTTCATAATCTGTCTATCCAAAGAGAAGTCCTTTAGGTTAGACTGGGAATGTAAAGTCTTATATCGGCGGTGGTTAGGTTTGTAACATGACATTAACTTGAAATTTAACTGAAATCAACTCAAATGACTATACACACCCACACATATTTGACCACCATCTCAATAAGCTCGTATCTCCAATTTGTTTCATTTCTCAAGGAAAAAAATGGCTCCGAATTTAGCTCGTTTCTTAAATTTTCCGTAAATTGGGACACTCGTATGTCAAGGTATTCCTGAAATATGCTGGCTGCCACAGCAAATGTTTAATTAACAAGGAATAATTAAAGCACTCGCGGGTGACCCGCATTCCTCAACAGTTTGAGGAAAAAAAGAGTTAAACTTCAAAATTAAAGTACAATTAAGAGCACACCTACACATTTCAATGTTTAAAAATGTTTTATTTTATTAAACCCAAATGATTCTTTAATCTCATCTCATTTTCTGAACCGCTTTATCCTCATCAGAGTCGGGGGGGGGGGGGGGGTGCTGGAGCCTATCCCAGCTGACTTTGGGCCAGAGGCGGGGCACCCTGAATTGTTGGCCAGCCATTCGCAGGGCACAACAAGACAGACAACCATTCACACTCACACCTAGGAGCAATTTAGAGTGTCCAATCAGCCTACCATGTCTTTAGAATGTGGGAGGAAGCCGGAGTGCCCGGAGAAAACCCACACGCGTCAAAATAAAAAGGTAAATTCTGGGCCACTTTTCACATTTTTTATGAACTTAAAATAAAATAAAAATCTTCAGTGCTGAGTCGTAGTAGCAAGCGGAAGACATGGGAGTTGCTTCCGCTTGAAAAATAATTTAAAAAACATTTTCCCCAGAAAAAATCCGCGATGTAGTGAAATGCTGAGGGATTACTGTACTTGAATTTGCAATTGCAGCACAGATATAGCACTTCTACAATTACCATTAAGCCTTTATGATGAAGGGAATATATAGATATAAAAATGGACCCACCTTGCATTATTTTGCAAAATATCGAGTTTTCCTCGTGGAACGTTGCTGCTCTTTTCCCACACGTAAATTCTGATGGAGACGCCATTGATAGCTGCTAGCTAGGCTAAGCTAAGGTAGGCCGCAAAGCTTCAAAGTTCTTCGACGACTTGAAGAGTTATTCCTTTTATATATGCTAACAGGCTTAGCCAAAGTAGCGCACAAAGCTTCAACGAGGTATTGAAAAGGATTTTGGCTGACATTTAAGGTCATACAGTAGCTGAAGCTAGACACGACGGGGACCCACAGGTTAAGTTTGGTGGCGAAAATTGGGCATGCGCGGTGGCAGCGTCACTTCCTTCGATGCATTAAGTTTATAAATGTAAGAGATTTGGACATAGGAAATAATTAATATTCAAAATTTCTGACATGTGGTTTGAGCAAAAAAATGTTTGCGCAGGTTTGAATTAAATTGAAAATTAAATTAAACATAAATCACTTGAAGATCGCGTCTCAAAAAGAGGCGTCGCAAACACGCATGCGCAGAAAAAAGCGCCCTTGATAATGGTGCTGTTCTGTTTTGCCGATTGGCATCACGGGAGAGGTAGTTCTTCATTGAAACGGTTTGAACTCGCAGGAATCAGTCTCTTATTTACGTACTGCTCTCTCGTGGTCAGGAGAAAATTTGTTTCATTCTAAGTTCAGTATTCGTGGACACTGTACACAATATTTAAGACACTGTCAATCACAAGTTATCGAAGAAGCACATTTTAAGAAATTATATCAGAAAATTAGCAATTTCTCAAAGGTGTCTTAAATCCAAAAGGAAAAGTTTGTTTTTTCTTTTATTTACATTATTCCCTTAATCCGGACCAACCACTAGATGTAAATTATGTCTTGATTTTCCCATTTTTAACGAATATTTGCAATTTTTCCCTCCAATTTTGTTCTTTTTGTGTTTTAGTTCAATAAGTATTTTGTAAAATGTAAAAATAACTATATAGAAATATTTTCAACAAATGATTCTTCCCTTATTAAGAATAAAAGCTCAAATAAACATTGTTTTAGATCTATGAAAAATATTTAAGGCTTTATATCCAGTTCTTTAAATCCGATTAAATCTCTCTCGCTCTCTTGCTCTCTCCCGCTCCCTCCCTCCCTCCCTCCCTCTCTCTCTCTCTCTCTCTCTCTCTCTCTCTCTCTCTCTCTCTCTCTCTCTCTCTCTCTCTCTCTCTATATATATATATATATATATATATATATATATATATATATATATATATATATAGTTGGAATAATGATTAATACCCTTAAATCATTATTAGTAATATTTAATTAAAATTGGAAGACATCTTTCAACATAACTGCTTACAACTTGCAAGGAGAAATCACTCCCAACGCGTCTTCATTCGCAAAAGGATTCTGACGAGCGGCATACTCTTCGGTCCATTTAGCGGCACATTACCAAAACATTCAAAGGTAATCTGATTTAAACATAGCATAAGCAAAAACAACTGTCTTAACTGTTTTGAACAATTGTATAAGCTTAACCGAATAACATGATAAAGGTTATAAAAACAACTGTCACAACAATCTGTTTTTATCGGAACACCTGCGTAAGAATTTGCACAATAAGCATAAAAAGTGACCCGAGCGGATCGTAAATCAAAACAACGGCATTAGAATTTGCACCAATAAGCATAATAATTTCTTTATAAGGTAAACAGAGCAACAGTATATTTGAACAATAATGCGAGTATTCTCGGAAGTTTGTTTCGATTTATCGCCATCTGCAAGATTCCGAGACAAAGCAGTTTAAGAGTCCTTGTAGATCATCCGTCTGGCCTGGAACTTGTTGTCCTGTTCAGTCCATAGTTATGAAGACAATTGACTGGCCCCGACAGGAAGACTGGGGGAAAGTGCACTCGGTCCAAACAGTATGGCACAATTTAAATTATAGCTTCATTACCTATTAATTCCAAATGAACAAAGAACTGAATGACAAGCCTTGCATTTTACATTTTTTATAGATCTAAAACTATGTTTATTTTAGCTTTTTTTTCTTACAGAGGGAAGATGTCTTTTAATCATTTAATTTCAAAAGGAAACGAAATATGTTTTTATGTTCAAAATTAAAGTGGAAAACAGAAAACATTTTTATATAGTTATTTTTACATTTTACTAAATACTCATTGAACTAAAACACAAAAAGAAAAAATAAGGATGAAAAAATTGCAAATATTTGTTAAAAATGGGAAAATCAAGAAATATAATTTACATCTACTGGTTGGTCCAGATTGAGGGAATAATGTTAATAAAAGAAAAAACAAACTTTTCCTTTTGGGTTTAGACACCTTTGAGAAATTGCAAATTTTCTGATATAATTTCTGCGCTTCTTCGATAACTTGTGATTGACAGTGTCTTAATTATTGTGTACAATGTCCACGAATACTGAAATTAAAATTAAACAAATTTTCTCCTGACCACGAGAGAGCGTTACCAAAATAAGAGACTGATTCCTGCGAGTTCAAACCGTTTCATTGAAGAACTACTTCTCCCGTGATGCCAATCGGCGAAACAGCAACAGCTCCATTATCGAGGACGATTTTTCTCTGCGCATGCGCGTTTTGCGACGCCTCCTTTTGAGACGCAATCTTCAAGTTATTTATGTTTAATTTAATTTTCAATTTAATTAAAACCTGCGCAAACATTTATTGCTCAAACCACACGTCAGAACATTTGAAGATTAATTATTTCCTATTTCCGACTCTGTTACATTTATAAATCGAAGGAAGTGACGCTGACACCACGCATGCGCAGTTTTCGCCACCTAGCTTAACCTATGGGTCCCCGACGTGTCTAGCATAAGCTACTTTATGACCTTAAATATCAGCCAAAATCATTTTCAAGACCTCGTTGAAGCTTTGCGGCCTACTTTAGCTCAGCCTGTTAGCATATATCAAAGGATCAACTCTTCAAGTCGTCGAAGAACTTTGAAGCTTTGCGCCCTCTTTAACTTAGCCTAGCTAGCAGCTATCAATGGCGTCTCCATCAGAATTTACGTGTGGGAAAAGACCAGCAAAGTTCCACGAGGAAAACTCGACATTTTGCAAAATAATCCATGCAAAAGTTGTCCTTCACAGACTAGAAGGTGGGTCCATTTTTATATCTAAATATTCCCTTCATCATTAAGGCTTAATGGTAATTGTAGAAGTGCTGTTTTTGTGCGCTGCAATTGCATATTCAAGTACAGTAATCCCTCAGCATTTCACTACATCGCGGATTTTTTCTGGGGAAAATGTTTATTTTTTAAATATTTTTTTCAAGCGGAAGCAACTCCCATGTCTTCCGCTTGCTACTAGGACTCAGCACTGGAGATTTTTTTTAAATTATAAATTCATAAAAATGTGAAAACCGGCCCAGAGGAGCGAGTGGTTAGCGCATCGGCCTCACAGCTCTCGGGTCCTAGGTTCAAATCCAGGTCAAGTCTACCTGTGTGGAGTTTGCATGTTCTTCCCAGGCCTGTGTGGGTTTCCTCCAGGTACTCCGGTTTCCTCCCACACTCCAAAGACTTGCATAGTAGGGTTTTTTTTAATAATAAAAGACCATGTATAGTAAAGTATCAGTTTCTTTAAAAAATGACCATTTATAGAAAGGCTTTTTTTTCCCAAAAAAATTACCTTTTTATTTTGACGCGTGTGGGTTTTCTCCAGGTACTCCGGCTTCCTCCCACATTGTAAAGACATGGTAGGCTGATTCGACACTAAATTGCTCCTAGGTATGAGTGTGAGTGTGAATGGTTGTCTGTCTTGTTGTGCCCTGCGATTGGCTGGCCAACAATTCAGGGTGCCCCCCCCTCCGCCTCTGGCCCAAAGTCAGCTGGGATAGGCTCCCAGTCCTCAGTTCCCAAGAGCACCTGTCGTGAGCCCTCCGAAGCCGAAAACAGTTCGCAGTTCCCAAGAGCACTTGTTGTGAGACCTCTCCATGCCCATGGCCATTCCCTGTCCTCTTGCTGTGAACCACAGTCCTTACTTTAGCAAGAGATGCATTAAAATGGCTTTTATTAATGCCAATAACTCTAACATAAAAGCACAGCGATCAACACATATATATATATATATTGTTTAATATTGTTACACATTTAGGATGAGCATTACTATTCCTAATAAGCAAATATATTGATTAATATTGTAAGCATGTTTATAATAAGGCTTTATATTCCTAAATAAGCATTGCAAACACATTTATAATAATGATTACTCCAACACATATCATTTATTTTCGTGTCTTTGCAGGTTTCAGAGAATATCTTGGTCCTGATGGGAAAGAGTCTGTTGGCCTTAAAAAGGAACTTGAGCTCCCCCAAATTAAAGAGGAGGAGCCAGAGTTCCCTCAACAACAAATGAGATACGAGCGACTTCCAATCAAGAAGGAGGAAGATGATGTCACCTGGTCATTTGGTGAATTCCTGAAAAGGGAAGAGGATCTGGGCGTGACCAGCAGAGGGGCGGAGCCTGCACACACCTTAACACTACCCCAAATTAAAGAGGAGGAGCCAGAGTTCCCTCAACAACAAATGAGATACGAGCGACTTCCAATCAAGAAGGAGGAAGATGATGTCACCTGGTCATTTGGTGAATTCCTGAAAAGGGAAGAGGATCTAGGCGTGACCAGCAGAGGGGCGGAGCCTGCACACACCTTAAAGTTACCCCAAATTAAAGAGGAGGAGCCAGAGTTCCCTCAACAGCAAATCAAAAAGGAGGAAGATGATGTCACTGTGTCAACTGGTGAGCCTTTCAAGAGTGAAGATGATCTGGGCGTGGCCGGCAGAGGGGCGGAGACTCCGAACGGCAGCTCAGCAGAAGGGCAAGCAGACAATTTAATTGCTCCGTTATCAGATACCGAAGACTTGCTTTATGACAATGAAGGTCTTAAGGATGGCAAACTCTGGAAATGCTCTCAGTGTGGAAAAACCTTTGGGAAAAAGTCTACTTTGAAAACACATATGAGGAGCCACACTGGGGAGAAACCCTTATCATGTACAGTTTGTGGTAAAACATTTACAGAGAAGGGAAACTTAAAAACGCACACGAGAACACACTCGAGTGAAAAACCATTTTCGTGTTCAGTTTGTGGTCAAAGATTCACACAGAAGGGACACGTAAATAGTCATGCAAGAACCCACACTGGTGAAAAACCATTTTCGTGTTCAGTTTGCGGTAAAGCCTTTTCTCAACAGCATCACTTAAAAACGCACACAAGAACACACTCTGGTGAAAAA
>NC_135406.1:12972302-13130594 GCF_051989625.1 Stigmatopora argus
CTATGTTGTTGTCCTGTTGAACTCGTTATGTAGGCAGTGATTTCATAACGAGATATGGAACCTTCTGTCCATCCAGCCAACAATTTTGTTAACACAATTTGGGTGCCATTATCACTATAAATCTTTGGAATTTCAAATTGTGCACTGATATGCCGAGCACAGGTTAAGCATGCTCTGCCACCAACTTAACCCTATAAGTTGTGTAGTGGCACTGTATCTCACATTTCGCAGAGCAGATTATTTGTTTCTCCACGTCAAGTTTCAAATGTGGAGTATTGCTGCTGCATTCCTGTCAAAAATTTCATTTGGTGAATTTTTTTTCTTTCTTTTTGTTTTTGTACTAACCTGCCGCCGCCATCCTCGAAAGGCTTATTGGCGATTTCAGAAATCAATATCAAATTTCCAAATCCTTTTCCACCTTGATAATTGTTTGTAGATTATATTTTGGTGGCTAGCCAATCAAAAACACAAAAAGACAGACCATCATCCACGCTCACACTCAATCAGGGGAATTTAGAGTGTTCAACCAGTCTAGCATCCATAATTGTGGTTTGTTGGAGTAAACTGGTGTACCCGGAGAAAACCCACAAATTTTCGAGGACACCAGGAATACTCCACACTCTGGAAGGTCTGGATCCACCCCACTTCCATTAGTAGATCCTCGAACCGCAAGGTTGATGCGTTAATTACTAGTCAATCAACTTGGGTCGTTTACCCATACATCCGTGGCCCGTAAATTTTCATCACAGGTGTAAACCACCATCCCCAGTGGGGCTTGTTGGTAGTTCACCTATTTGTTCCTGCCCCGTCAGCAATAATCATTCCAGAAGGAACTAGGTAATTAATGTACTAGATTCGCGTGTCACACATCTACAAATAGAAATTTGTTTTGGAAGTTCAATTGCCGCCGTTCGTCGCCCTAGTCAGCCAGGATGAGCGACTGCCATGCGAGTGGCTCTGATTAACTCTTTGTTTGCCAATAATGCAATAACGGAAAAGTTGTGACACATTGAAACGCACACGAAACCCCCCACCCACCCAAGTATATTAACCGTTTGTAAAAATGTACCTCCATATTTCACACTAAATTATACCCTCTGTCAATGCTATCAGTTTATCTGTTTGTACGCAGAATTGAGGCGGCAATAGTTTCACCTTTAAAGTTTGGTTTAGTAGCCGTCAATGGAACTCGCATTCCATTCAAATTTTGCCCATTTCATTTTATTCCTAGACAACCCATCTACTTAAAGCATTACTCAAAGGTTGATACTTTATAATTTGGAGATGCTATTTGAACATAGACATTATTTCATCACTCGTTCCATACCATGAAAGGCCCCACCAGAATTTGGGCATCCAGTGCCAAAATAGAGCCTATTTCCAAATTTCTCTTGAATTTGTTGTAGATACAGACGCTCCCCTACTTACGAACATTCGAGTTACGAACAACGGTACATACGAACATTCGAGTTACGAACAACGGTACATACGAACATGTCTACAAATTGCGTTTATGTCGAAAAATGTTCATAAGTTCGATTTTGTATTGCGCGCGTTTTTCCGAGTAGTGCTTCTTTCTGCCGCTAATACCGACGCCTGGCGCTGTGAGAGCTCAGCTCACCCAGCATCTACCTTCTTCTGCCCACTTCATTGCAGTGCGGAAGTGCGTGAACGTAGCTCCAGTGCACAAAGAACCTTTTTCATTTTTATCATTAAATATCTCGTGCATCCATTATTCAATATTGTTGGTGAAAAGCGAAAGGCTTCTATTGAGGGAGGTGCAAGAAAGAGGCAAGCCATTTCATTTGAAATGTGTGGCAATAATAACAAAGCTTTATGCGCGTGATAAAGTGGTGAGCGTTGCACGCGAATACAACTTGAATCGTTCGACCGTCAGTACCATTTATAAACAAAGATCGAGCAGCAGGACCCAAATATTGAACGTTGCACAAAGTTTGCAAATGAATTGAATGATTCCATACAATGCTACCGCGTCATTTATGATGAAAAAAAGAAAACTGCAATCGTCATTAGATAGCTTCTTTTGGCCAGTTTCTAGTAAATCTCTCTCGCTCTCTCTCTAATGTATGTATACAGTACTGTATGTATTCTCTCCATTTTATTAAAACTTTTTTTCAGTACAAACCAATGTGTGTTACTTATACAAGTCTTAAACATACAAATGCACTTATATAAATCTTCAATATACTTATATAGGCTTCAATATACTTATATAGGCCTTAAACATGAATTATAATACAAAATATAGCACTGAGCAACTTACGATAAAATTCAACTTACATACCTGTCAACTTGTACGTTTTATACGTTTTTTTACCATTTCAAATCATGTACGCCGTACACCGACTTTTGTACGGAGGAAAAAAATATATATATATTTCGCCAATATTTATGAAAACCGATCTCAACAAGACCGTTTTGGCTAAAATCCAGATAGTCTCGTGGGCTGGTAGCCAACGACGCTACTGTCATCGATCGTTACTATTGTCACGGTATACCAGCAAAAATTATCCTCAATTGTATGTTTTTTTTTTGCGGTGCGTACGGCAATATCGATAAAGGATGACATGCGCATGCGTAGATATACATAGAGTAAATATCGTGGAAGCAAGCATGGAGGAGCCACCTAGTAAGAAACGAAGAACTCAAGGATCGGGTCGACACCAGAAAGAATGGGAGTTACTTCAAGGTGAATATGCTGGCTGGATTAAAGCATCGTTAAGAGGCACTCAATTCTCATTCTGTGTCCCTTGCAATAAAGACGTGAAAGTTGCTGCGAGTGGATTTTACGATCTGAAGAGCCACTTTAAAACTGCCGGACACGTGGAGAATGTGAAAAAAAACCAATTCACATGTCCCATTAACCAAGCACTTCGTCTCTACCGCAAATCCTGCAGCATCCCACAAGACGACAGAGAATTTCCGCATTTGTCGGACAAATGCGGAAATTCTCTTCTGCCATTTTCTTGCTGAGCACAACATTGCTTTCACAGCTGCGGACCACTTCTCGGATTTGGTGAAAGTTATGTTTCCGGATTCACAGACAGCTAAGGTAATTTATTATTATTATCATTCATATCGGTTTGTGCAAATGGAACATGTCAAATCTGCTGATAGCCTGCTGGCAGTTGATTATACAAACAGATGCCTGCAGCATGAAGATAGCAGGCTTGCTGTTGGCTTGGGCACCAGGGCCCTCTTCCAAGACACCAATGAGGAGGATGAAATCAGGCAAAGCATCACACCAGCCATGCAAGCAACTTTTTTTTCCTCTGTTCGCTCCTTCTACGAGGCTGTTGTAACTAAAATGATACAAACATTTCCATTTGAGAATACAACACTGAGTGACTTGGTGGTGTTGGACCCAAGAAAGAGAGAGATGTTGGATTACACAAGTATTGTTAAGCTTGCAAATAGGTTTACACCAGACTTTGATCAGGAACAATTAAAAGATGAATGGGAAGACTATCAACTAATACCTGATGATCTTCTCCCTCAGAAAAGTCAGGATGGACAACCAATTCGTCCAGAGACATTTTGGCCTCGTGTGTTCAAAATGAAAAGTGGTTTGGGGCTGGATCGCTTTCCACTGATGAGAAAGATGTATCTAATTTTACTCAGCCTTCCTCACAGTAATGCTGATAGCGAGCGGGTTTTCAGCCATGTGAGGAAAATTCATAGAGTACAGAAAGACAATGGGAACAGACACTCTTACTTCTTTATTACAGATGAAATTGAACTGTGACAACTGTTGCTCACAAGTGAGACCCTCATTAGAGCAGATAAAGTGCTAAATCATGCACATTGGCTTACAATAGGAAGCACTGAAGGCACAGTTTATTGCATTGTAAACTTTTTAAATTGAATAAAAGACTTTGTATGCAAATTACCTTTGTTATTTCTATTACACTGTCTGGTTACCGCGAGTAAACATGCGTCGTACGGTGTTTGTAAGTTTTTTGGGGGTTTGTAAGGGGAATCATAATCATTTATAAGGGCAGTTATCGGCAGAGGTTGACAGGTATGTTTTCAGTTCATTTTATTATATTCCGTTCGTTCATCAAAACATCCAACCACCGTGAAAAATTACCCGCACCTGCTTCTTCGAGCTGCTGACCTTCGGATGGAAAAGGAAACGTCAGTGAGTTGCTAGCAAGTGTGGTGGTCAACGGACACAGTAACATAAAGACAGAACTCCTAGCTAACAAAATGGATGACATTAAAGAACTGATCAATAAGCTACAAGTAGAAATTGAAGAGGACAGACAGTTGCTAAATGAAGAACGTGAAACTGACTAGACAAGAATTCAAGGAACGAATTGAAAGTAATTGTAAGATAAGACAGTCTCTTTGCAATTGCTTGTTCATATTATATCAGTTTTTGTAAGTATAACAGCATCGTAGTCATCCTTTTGAATGGCTGACACGTCAGCATATACATTTAACTGTCTGACTGAATAATCAATCTTAGTCTTGTGATCGGGTTGACATGTCAGCACAAATACTCAACTGTCCGACACTGATCAATTACTTTTTGCCCTGCAAATGACTGAAACGTATCTGTCTAAAGTCCTAGTGACAACTGTCAGCTTTGCCTGTATTTAAGACTCACTCACTGGTCATTCGATGAGAGTTGCAGGACAGCAGACCGTGAGTGTTTCGTGCTGTTTTGACCTCTTCCCATGCTGCAGTTTGGTAATAAACTAAATCTCTGTTAAATTTGTCTCACTCCTTCTTAACCTGCCTCCTGAAGTTGTTTTTCAGATCTATCATTATTGGTGCCGACACCCGGGACCCAACACGCCAGTAATTGCCGGAGCGACGACGGACCGCTACGAAGGGTAAAATAAAGACTGTCGACAGCATCCTCCATTGAAAGGGTCAACCCGACGGACGTTCCCTCGCCGCTCCGGTGATCTGGTGACGGGTCCCCCCGAACTAGGGCAGGTTCGGAACGAGAAAGATCGTGAGTTCACCCTTTGATTTCTGTCTCCGTGAAGTGTGATAATTTGAATTAGTATTATCACTGCGGTAGTGTTGAATGTTCGAGGTCTAGACCGACGTAGGTAGAACATGAATGTTTGTGGGCTGGACCGACGTAGGTAGAACGTAAATGTTCGTGGTCTAGCCCGACGTAGGTAGAACATGAATGTTCGAGGTCTAGACCGACGTAGGTAGAACAAGAATAGAGTCAGCGCCTGCGCTAAGAGACAGTCTTGTGGTCTTGGTGTGTTCAGAAATATTGGGTGAATCACGAAGTATTGAGATTGATTTGGGAAATTTGGTTTATTATTGTTGTTACATGTGTTGTCTGTGAATTGTTGTTGTCTGTTTAGAATAGAATTGTTGTTACGTGTGTTGTCTGTGAATTGTTGTTGTCTATTTAGAATATAATTGTTGTTGCGTGTGTTGTCTGTGAATTGTTGTTGTCTATTTAGAATATAATTGTTGTTGCGTGTGTTGTCTGTTTTAAACTATTCAGAACAGGAAAAGCAAGCGATTAACATGGGTCAGAAAGTGACAAAGGAAATCAGAGAGTTACCGGATGTGAAATATATGCGGATGCATTGTATGGGGAGTTGCCTGTATCTGCCACGATGGGTGGAGAAACATGGCTTCTGTCCCAATTTGAAGGATAAGGAAGGTTTGATGAACTTAGAAAGGGAATTGTTGAAGGAAAGGGAGAGTAAGGGAAAGAAAAGGGAGGAAGTTGAGAAACAGTTGATGGTGTTGAAGATATGGAAAGAACAGTGTGTGAAACGCCTACACGACATCGAAGAAAAAAAGAAAAAGAAGAACGAGCGAAAACAAGGCCTCATCGCCACCATGAAAATCAGCCCCGATGAGGAAACCAACGTTCATCGGAGACCAACAAAACCGGGAAACGCCCAAACTGCAGGAAGATTGCCCAACCCTCTTCCAACAGCGGCGCCGCCCACCGGTCCCATCTACCCCTCACTCGGAGGGGTGGAATACCCCCCCGAATATGAAGACTCCGCCCCGTGCGCTGACGACAACATTTCATCACCAGCCCACACCAGATCCGGCAACTCCTACCGACCTCAAAGCTCCGGAGACTATTGGAACGGAAGAGGAACTCCACAGTCCCCAATACAAACGATGGTGGAAGAAAAAAGAAATGTCAAAACCTACCCAATGATGGCTGTGGCGAATCCAAGGTGGGGGGAAGAACAACAACCACCCACCCTATTGGTCCACCGACCCTGGACTGAGGCCGAATGCCTGGAAGCATGCAAGGGACTCGGAGATGTGGAAGAAAATGCGGAACAATGGGCCAGAAACTTCCGTGAGTTAGTGGCGTCCTATCACCTGAATGGAGCAGAAGTGGACAAAGCATTAAAGAACTCTCTGAAACATAGATTGGGCAGGATCAGAGAGAGATTCACAGGGCGTGATGCAGGGGGAAACGTACTAGCCTACGACTCCCAAACCCTAATCGGAGAAATAGAAAAGCTACTAGGAAGAGCAGTGGCAATGTTCCAGAGACCCCCCGACTACCTAAGAATAAGGACATGTACGCAGAAAGAGGGCGAGCCTACAAATGATTACTATGCCAGAAAGCTGTGTCAAGTCCAACAGCCGCATGATGGATGACGGGGATGAAAACGGCCCGTTCCGAGTCCAGTTGAAACAATGGTTCATCGAAGGACTCCAAGTTCCCATTTCTGGATTCATCAGGAAGCACTTCGTCGCCTACAAGACTGCCTCATCTGCTGACCTTCTCCAATGGGCAAACCACGCAGAGGAGAACATTCGCTCCAAGAAGGAAAAGGCCCAGGTGGCGGCCAGCGCACAAATGATAACCGAGGCGCTCCAAGCCACCACCATGTTTGCCGCCAGAGGACACAGACCCCCGACAAATGCCCCAGGACCCCGCAACAATGACCAGCAAACCCGTGACCGAACCGAAGGACGATGCTACAACTGTCACCAGAAAGGACACCGGGTCCGAGACTGTCTCGAGCCTCGCCTGCAGAGACAGTTCGGACTCCGTCACTCAGGACCACAGAAACAACGGGAGGACAGGGAACCCCGATATTACCAACCCCAGTGACGCCAGAAGTCCGACCAAGAGGACTCCCTCGAACCATCCACGAGGGGATGGGAAGACGAGGAAAGCGATGAGGAAGAAGAAATTGACCAAGGTAACAAGAAACCCCTCCCCTTCCCAGTTATGGACCTGTCAGTCTATGCCGCAGACTCCCGATCCTTGGACAACAAACCTCAAGTACAACTCTTGGTAGGACCTCATCGCACACCAGTTTGGTTCCTGGTGGATTCAGGGGCCGATCGGACTGTCCTGTCAGACAAGGTTCCAGGAGTCAAACCCAGCGCCCTGTCCCTCCAGGTTATAGGAGTAGCTGGAGTCCCACAGAGAAGATTCTACTCCCAAGCCATCGTCCTAGAGGATGAGGACGGAACTAAAGTCATTGCCCCTGTTGTCCTATGCTCCGAATGTCCGATCAACCTACTAGGACGAGATATCATGATCCAGCTTAAGCTAAGCCTCGTGGTCACACAAAATGGCCTCCAACCCAGAAAATTAAAGACCGAAAACATCTTCCACACCACCACTTCCAACACCTTCTACTCTCTCAACATTGTCGGGAAAGATTCTGCCAAGGTAGCTGAAAGTCTGAGAGAACAGGCTATAGATATCTGCCCGGCAGCACCAAGACAGGAACAACAAACATGGCCGTTACATGTCACCCTGAAGTTTATGAGAGACCGAAGACCGGACGACAAGTGGTTAAAACAATTCTCACAGCTGCCCACTCAACGAATCATAATTACCCACGTATATGCAACCAACCAAGGAGTCTGTTTCGCCACTGTGACCCTCCCACCAGCATCAGCAAAGCTAATCTCAACGGGACAACACCCTCATGTCTCACTGAACAAGTTGTTCACCATGGAATGGAAGGATCTTGGACCCTTGTCCAACTTTGTGCTGCAAACAAAAGAATCCGAGTGGCAAGACAGCGATGAAGGGGACCAGTGGTGTGAGATCCCCGAATTTGGACAAGTGACCAGGAGGCGCTTGGACTGGGTCATCGACACCATCCCCTCCACGCACAAGAACGCATGACTAGACAAGCATGTGGACCTACTCTACAGCGAGTCAGATTTCCCCGCTGTACCAGCTAATTTTTGGTCCAAGTCAAAAACTGATGTCGGACGGATGACCACAGCAAGACCGGTCACCATCGAAGCCTCAACCTCTTACAGCCCTCGGGTATGGCAATACCCGCTCAAGGCAGATCAAAAAGAAGGCATTCGCCCAGTCATCCAGGAGATGCTTGACGCAGGCATACTCATTGAAAGTGATTGTGCAGAATGCAACACGCCAATCTTCCCCGTAAAGAAACCAGGGGGAGGATGGAGGATGGTCCAAGATTTACGACAAGTCAATAGAGTAGTGAAGTCCCGTGCTCCCAACGTCCCAGACCCCTACACACTGCTGAACGAACTGAAACCGACACAGAAATACTTCACCGTCATTGATCTAAGTAATGCGTTTTTCTCAATCCCACTGGATGCCACAGCACGAGGATGGTTCGGCTTCACCTTTGACAACAGAAAGTTCACCTACACCAGATTGCCACAAGGATTCTGCGACAGCCCAACCATATTCTCCACAGAGATCCAGAGATGCATGAGTTACCATCCACATCCAGAGTCCACACAAGTACTCATCTATGTGGACGACATCCTAATTGCAAGCCCGACAGCAGAAGAAAACCGAAAACAGTCCATCAGAGTATTCCAACACCTGGAGAAGACGGGGAACAAAGCCTCGTTATCCAAGCTTCAATTTTGCCAGATTGAAGTCACATTTCTGGGACATCTCTTGTCACAAAAAGGTCGAAAACTAACAGACAACAGGAAGAAGGCCATCAGAGATGCCCCCAGACCCAGGACCAAGAAGCAAGTCATGGCTTTCCTCGGGTTAGCCAACTACTGTCGAGGATGGATCCTTCACTTCGCACAAATCACCCAGCCACTATTAGACCTCATGAGTGACAAAGACCTCAACCTGTCAGATCCTGTAAAATGGACTCCAGCGGCTGAAGACGCTTTCAACACCATTAAACAGGCCATACTAGACTCATCCGTCATGGGCCTGCCAGACTACACCAAGCCTTTTGTTCAAACAGTTGACTGCAAATCAGGATTCATGACGTCTACCCTTCTCCAACAACATGGTGCTAAACTACGCCCCATCGCCTTCTATTCAAAACGACTGGACGCAGTAGCGCAAGCCCTCCCACCATGCGTGCAAGCCATATGTGCTGCAGCCATGGCAGTCCAAAGTTCTGCTGAACTCATACTCTTCCACCCACTGACCCTACGGGTCAGTCACGCAGTTGACATGTTATTAACCCAGACCAAAATGGCATTTCTATCCCCAGCTCGACACCTGTCCCTCACCGCAACATTGCTCTCACAACCACACCTCACAGTTCAAAGATGTAATACCCTGAACCCAGCCACACTGTTGCCCACCGAGGAAGATGGAGATCCACACACTTGTCAACTAAGAACCGAAGAGGATTACAAACCAAGGCCTGACCTAATGGACAACCCACTGCCCACCGGACACATTATCTATGTGGATGGATCATCATCAAAAACCCTGGACGGAAAAAACCACACCGGATATGCCGTGGTGACTCAAAAAGACACCCTTAAGACAGGACGACTCCCCAGCAACTGGTCTGCACAAGCCGCAGAAATAGTGGCCCTGACAGAGGCCTGTAAACTATTCCAAGGACAAGACGTGACGGTGTGGACAGACAGCCAATATGCATTCTCCACAGTCCATTTATTCGCTGGACAGTGGGCCAAACGAGGAATGAAAACGTCCAATGGATCCCCAGTCAAACACGCAGAGCTTCTCACAGAACTCCTGAAAGCAGTACAGCTACCAAAGAAGCTGGCCATCTGCAAATGTAAAGCACACACGACGGGACAAGACCCCGTCTCATTGGGGAACAAGCGAGCAGACGAAGCAGCCAAAGAAGCCGCACACTCTGCAAACATCCAGACGGCTATCTCCACAGTGGAAAGACACAGCCCAATCCCTGCTGAAATCCTAAGAGATATGCAAAGTCACGCCCCAGAAAAAGAGAAACTGCAATGGGAAACAGAAGGAGCCACTCAACACAAGAACGGCCTCTATGCAGTGGAAGACAAGCCATGCGTCCCTCGATCATTGTTTGAAGTAATTGCCAAATTGAGCCATGGGAGGAGCCATGTCTCAACAGGAGGGATGATAAGTATAGTACAACAAACAATGCATGTTCCTAGAGGTCTCCAAACTTACTTTAAAATTTTTTGCAGAAACTGTCTCACCTGCTGTAGACACAACTCTCAAGGCAATGAACGACCCAAGCGCGGAACAAGGCAAACAGGAACATATCCCTTCGAGGTTCTGAACATGGATTTCATCGAACTGAACCAAAGTGGTACATACAAGTACTGTCTTGTGATCATTGACACACTTACTAAGTGGGTTGAGATATGCCCATCAAAAAAAGCTGACGCCATGGCAGTCGCAAAAGCCATATGTAAAAGGATCATTCCAAGCCATGGAATACCACGAGTCATTTGGAGTGATAATGGTGCTCACTTTGTGAACCATGTGATCCAAACTATGGGACAACATCTTGGAATCAACCTTAAATATCATTGCGCCTACCACCCCCAAAGTGCTGGGCTTGTTGAAAGAACCAATGGAACAGTAAAACTCAGACTCAGAAAAACCATGGAAGACACAGGAAAACCATGGCCAGAATGTCTGAGTCTGGTAGAAACCTACATGAGAATCATTCCAACAGCACAGGGATGCACACCATTTGAGGCAGTGAACGGCAGACCCTTCCATTTACCAATGTGGGAAAAAGATCTGGTGGTAGAAGAGAAAGGAGAAACAGATTCCCTCACTCAGTGGTTATGCAAAATGTTCCAAGAAAGAACTGTGATAAATGCAAATGATCTGCCGACATCTTCTCTGTCTCCCACACAGGAGGTCCTGTCCCCAGGAGACCTGGTACTCGTCAAGGTGATAAAAAGAAAGTGCTGGTCCTCTCCACGTTGGGACGGACCTCACCGTGTGATTTTGGCCACCCCCACCGCCATCAAAATCGAAGGAAGAGACACCTGGATACATCAGTCCCACTGTAAACAAGTACAAGAATGAAGTGGCTAGTCATCATCATCACCGCTCTGTGTTCTACCACATGGGGGGACCTACCGGAACCTTGGTATACTCCCACTGGAGGAGAATGCCCCACTAGCTGGTTCCGGAAACGATCCGGGGCCCTCCAGATCTGCAACCCGTTAACCAAGACACCCATCGTCGTCCAAGTCCCGTTGCTCACCCTACAGCTTACTCACTTGGGGATACACGGGACCGACTCCAGTTATTTTTATTGGTACCTACAAGCTCCCAAAATCCGAGGAGTCTGGCCAGATACCTGGGACCAGGTGCCCCTCCACACAGCCTACGGGACCATCACATGGCCCCTTTCGAAAGAAGCTACCACCATGACCGCTAACTTCACCAAGTTGGTCACCACCATCAAAGCTGGTGAACACATGCTGGAGCTCACGACCAATATCCAACAAAAAGGCTGCATCGACCTATTCCTCCGACCAGACCGACCAGGAAAAGACCCCCTCTTCGCTATCACCATCTGCACTACTAGTCCAGCCATGGTCCCCAAAGTGATTGGTGTGAACCCCTTCGTAAGACCATCAGCCACACGCCTACTCAAAATCCGTCCGGCAGGAACACCTAAGCCTGAGGAGATACACCCAATCCTTGCCCATGCCCAAACCCAAGAAGAAAATGACTACCACCCGATGATGAGGAACAGTTGGTACAGATACGCCGCACTCACAGCCCGCGCCACAACCAACGAGAGTTGTTATGTCTGTTCCCTCATGCCCACTGCCGTAGCCCAACCACAGCTATGGGCCAACCTCCAGAACGAAGAACTCGCCAACCACACCTACAACTGTATCCTGGGTAATCCGAAAGAATCCTGTCCGGCAAAGTTCGACCGTCTACACACCATGGTCGCGGTGCCATTAGCAGCTACAGTCAATCCCGCAACGTATGTCCGGTGCAACAATCGAACAGACTGTTATCCATCCTGTTTCAACTTCAGTGGACCGGATCCCAAGACCCCTTTAGACCAAGTTCAAGTCGCCAGGTGCGCCAAGGTCAGACAAGTTCCTTCCCAATCATCGACAGTACTGGACCAAGTATGGTGGCTCTGCGGATGGCAAGTGTATATGATCATCCCGGCCAATTCAACTGGACTCTGTGTCCCTACATCTGTCTCCGACCACACATACGTCCTTACAGCAGATTCGATCCCCACAGTTGACGCCAACCCACGTCTACCCACCAGGCGTCAACGACGGAGCCTCGATTTCCGCCCCCATGATCCAGTGTGGGGCTCAGATGTCCCCCTCGAACACAAACACTGGTCAGTCTCCTCCAAAATCCTGATAGCTCTGTTCCCCTGGGTCGGAACAGCGAAGAACACCCTACGTCTGGAAACCATCGACTACAGATTCCAGGCCTACGTCAACGCATCAGTCCGACTACAACAAGGCCGAGAAATCCAAATAACTGCCATGACCCAAATGATTATCCAGAACCGCCTTGCCCTCGACAGAATGACCGCCCAGCAGGGAGGTGTGTGTGCCATGGTAGGAGACTCATGCTGCACCTTCATCCCTGCCAACGCATCCTACTCAGTCCATGATGCCCTACAAACTATGAAGAACTTACAGAACGCTATGACCAAAGATCCGGTTCCACAACAAGGATGGCTTGACTGGTTCCTCTCTGGCTCATGGACACAGACTCTTTTGAAAGCCCTGATACCGTGCGTAACCGTTATTGCTCTCGTGCTTGTTATCCTAACCTGTTGTTTGCCCTGCTTCTCAGCTTTGATCAAACGTACCATTAATGCCACAGTCGAACGGACCATGATTGTTGAAACCCAGCTAATGCTAACTCGTATACACATGCAACAACCCATATCCCAATCTGACCCTGATGCTGTGCTACTGTCTGACACTGATTAAGATGTCTTTCCTATTCTGAGACACCAGGATCCCCTCCTGGTCAGTCTAAACTCCAGTTCGAAGTAATTTGTGAAGAATTTTGTTCAAAAGTAGCATCGCTAACAAACGAGGTTCCGATGTGTTTATACTCACAAACAGGAGGGAATTGTAAGATAAGACAGTCTCTTTGCAATTGCTTGTTCATATTATATCAGTTTTTGTAAGTATAACAGCATCGTAGTCATCCTTTTGAATGGCTGACACGTCAGCATATACATTTAACTGTCTGACTGAATAATCAATCTTAGTCTTGTGATCGGGTTGACATGTCAGCACAAATACTCAACTGTCCGACACTGATCAATTACTTTTTGCACTGCAAATGACTGAAACGTATCTGTCTAAAGTCCTAGTGACAACTGTCAGCTTTGCCTGTATTTAAGACTCACTCACTGGTCATTCGATGAGAGTTGCAGGACAGCAGACCGTGAGTGTTTCGTGCTGTTTTGACCTCTTCCCATGCTGCAGTTTGGTAATAAACTAAATCTCTGTTAAATTTGTCTCACTCCTTCTTAACCTGTCTCCTGAAGTTGTTTTTCAGATCTATCAGTAATGATAAATGGCTAACCGTAATCCAAGACAAAATAGAGGATGAAGACGATAAATGTGCAGGGCTACTGCTAAACTCACCTCGTCATCCAGAACGCCATTCCAGAACTACTGAGAAAATGCGAGAATATCAAATGGAGGAAATAAATAAAAAGGTGAGGCGTTTGGTGAGACTATATGACCAATGGAAAATTAAAATCAAAGCAGATGCAAGGGGAGACACCCCACCTGTCTCCATGATGAGAACTATAAAACCTTGCGAAGGAAGAGAAGTACTGGTGATCACTCCAGATGACTCCACACCAGCCATGCCGCTCAACGTCAGAGGAGACCAAACAAACAACACCTCTCTGACTGTTCCTGTGTGGGTGTCCGTGAGAGAGGTGATGTGGAGGAAGTGGAAGAGGACGGTGGTATATACCCCACAACGACATATATCACCCTAAAAAAAACTGATAAACTGTGCATTGTGTTTGACTGCTCTGTGAAGTGTAGCGGCACAAGCCTGAATGAACACCTCCTTCCAGGGCCAGACATGATCAACAATCTCCCGGGTAGAGCAGGATTGAGACTATTTAAGATTACTACGATGGAAAGACGGAGACGTGTATGCGCAAGATGAAAATACCAAACACCAAGGCAAGCGCTTTACAGCCAACAAAATCAGATCCGGTGGCTGTTGGATACCAAGCATGAATAGAGCCGTATCTTTATTCATTCGCCAGTGCATCACCTGTCGCAGAATTAGAGGACTACCAGAAGGACAGCAAATGAGCGACTTGCCAGGAGAACAGACTGAAGCTTCTTCTCCATTCTCACATTGTGGGATGGACTGCTTTGGTCCTTTCATCATGACGGAAGGAAGAAAACGGAACAAACGCTACAGCCTTCATCTCCATCAGAGGGGCTGTCCAGTGCGGCAAATCCAGTGCGACCAAGGAACCAATTTTGTTGGTTACAAGAATGAATTCAAGGCGGCCCAGCAAGAACTCACCGTTGACAGACTGAGCACATTTCTGTCTCACAACACAGTGTGACCTTATGATGAATGTGCCCCATTCAAGCCATGCAGGCAGTGTGAGGGAGCGCCAGATCAAAACCTTTAGACGTGTCCTCAGCTCCATACTGTCACTGGCCTACAGCAGATTTACTGACTCGGCAATACGAAGAGACATTTCCAGCTCAATTGACTGCCATTTCTATTCTGAAAATATTTTTTTATATTGCAGATTAGTCATATTCCATGTTTGACTTTTATTGAGAAGGTCCAAAACGTTGTAGCAACAGTTGACGGGTGAATCACGGGGCGGTTTCGTCAGTCAGTTTTATAGCTTAGAATCCACCGAAGCGGCACAATTTCTCACGGTGGTTGGATGTTTTTTATTTTTATTTTTTTTAATGAACAAACGGTATGTAATAAAACAAACTGAAAACCATCAGTCAAGACGTGACCATCCATCAGTGGTAATGCTAAACTTTCCGTAAACTGCATTTCGGCACAGCATATTTCAAATAAAGTAAATTTGTTCATCATTGACAAAATCAATTGCATTGTACTCTGATTGTTCAGGATTACTTTTCACCATGAATGTAACAATAAAGTTATTTTGGTCCAGGGTGGATCATGTGGAAGATTCATGAAGTTTCTTTACATTAATAGCGTGAATAGGAACGCAGTTCCTCAATTAAAATTTGTAATGTGTGTATTGATATCAAATATCATTGGTGGTTTAATTCTGCTCCTGAGGAACTGTGAAATGCGGATAAAGGGATTCTATCATGACTCACGTGACCCACCGCGCCTTACATTTCCAAACATTCTTTATATTAAAATGTATAAACGCGGTAGCAGTTTCCCTGTTATCATACTAAACGTATATAGTTGTAGTTTGTTGTATAAATGTCTGTTACTTTTGACATCCATTGCGTACCACTACTTTAGGCTGTATTGTCTGGATTGAAGCAGTCCTTCGTGCCAGTTTAGGCGTTATCGCTTCTTGGTCTTTTGGCTAAGATCAAGTGTAGTATCTGTTTTTATCAGTTTAATATCTGATATGTTATCTATATGAGGACCATATATTTAAATTATCTTTCTAACTGGGAGATGAACTAGGGCAGGGGTGGCCAACCCGCGGCTCTAGAGCCGCATGCGGCTCTTTGGCTGATTTCATGCGGCTCTTTAAGCGATATTCTGGTGTAAGGCGTAAGTGTAAACCATGGTGAAACACACCGTAACAACCCCATTCAAGAGATTAATTTACCCGACCGCTAGATTCACGAGATCCACCAACTTCAGCAAACAAACTGAAACTGTTCAAGACGCAAATTCAAAAAAAAGATTTAACGCATTTTCCCACTCTGCTGAAAGCCAGTGAACATGTCACCAGTGCCGCCCTGAAAAAGAAAAGAGACAGATATGCAACGCTGATTGAAAACTTGCACGAAAGCTTTGTGACCCGCTTCCGTGATCTACAACTGAAAAGACCACAGATTACGTTCCTTGTCGACCCATTTAATGCGGAGATGGACTGTTTGAAAATCCCGCTCGTCACAGATGAGGCTGCGGCGGAGTTGGAGATGATTGATCTTTGTGAGGAGGATCAACTGAAAGCTGTTTTCAGGGAAGGGACCATTGAGTTCTGGAAACGTGTTCCGATGGAAAAATACCCCAACATCAAACGAGCTGCGCTAAAGATCCTGTCGATGTTTGGGTCAACGTACGTCTGCGAGTCTGTGTTTTCCACCCTGAAACATGTGAAATCAAAGCATCGATCTGTTTTGACTGACACTCATGTGAAAGAGTTGCTTCGAGTGGCAACAACGGAATACAAGCCAGATTTGAGGAGGATTGTTCAGGACAAGGAATGCCAGAAGTCCCACTAAGCAGCATAGTAAGAGAAAAATGTCATTGAAAATTGTTATATTTTTGTTTGTGGACTTGCTTTAACTGAGAGTTTATGTGTGTGTGTGTGACAGTGCACACAATGTTAACTGTTGAAAAAAATAACTGTCATTATCTTGCTGTGGGTCATTTTCAATAAATCTGGCTGAGCAGAGGTCTGTGTGTGCCCATGTATGATGTGGCTCTTTGCAGTAACACAGTAAAAAAAGTGGCTCTTAGTCTCTGACTGGTTGGCCACCCCTGAACTAGGGGCTTGTGTCATCTACTCCATGCATCAACTTGGTATTGCAGTACTTCCAGGAATGGTGCAACCCCCTCTTTAGTTCAAAATATTTTTACTTTCTCCCATTGTGGTCATAGAATTTCTAAGTTAAATGAGTGAAATGACTTGCTTCCCCCAATAGTAATCATATCAAATTTACATCTGCTAGTAATAAATGCCAATGGATCATTTGATCTAATTACTAATTTCACTACACCCCCATTATGTACAACCCATTTTAAACCCAAAGGATGTATGTAGGCCCTGCTTCATATTATATCACAACGCTGCTTCAATCCCCTGGCTGCCTAATACAGGGACAGCAACACGATTGGTTGCATAAAATAGCTGCTGCAACTTGATTGGCTGCTTAATGGAGTTGAACCGTCCGATAGTTTGTTGTGCTTTAGCATGTGTGTCAAACTACTATTGCAGATATAGTGTTAGCTCATCCTATCACATCTTCATTAGAAAATTATTGTTTTTGCAGCCGATGATCTTCTGGGCGGTGTTGATCACTCTCTGCATGGCTTTTCTGTCTGCTTCCGTGCTTCCAGCGTACCACACTGTAATGCAGTATGCCACGATCCTCTCCACAGTGGCTCTATAGAAGGTTACCAGAAGCTTAGTGGTCAAGTTGTTCCTCCTGAGTACCCTCAGGAAATTGAGTCGTTTCTGCGCCTTCTTCACCACTGCCGTGGTGTTGGTAGACCAGGAGAGCTTGTCCGTTTGTTGTCAATGTTGTCATCGGAAAATTTGATGATGGAATTAGACTGGTGGGTTGGTGTACAGTCGTATGTGTACAGGGAGTACAGAAGAGGACTCAGTGCACAGCCTTGAGGGGAGCCAGTGCTCAGTGTAATGGAGGAAGAGAGGTGGGGACCAAGTCTTAACAGTTTGTGGATGGTTGGTTAAGAAGTTCTTAATCCAGTAGCAGATGGAAGAGGATAGTCCAAGGTGGGAGAGTTTGTCAGCCAGATTGTCCGGTATTATAGTGTTGAAGGCTGAGCTATAGTCAATGAAAAGCATCCTCACGTAGTTCCCATGGTGCTCCAGGTGGCTCAGTGCTGTGTGTAGAGCTGCGGCGATGGCGTCCTCAGTGGACCTGTTTGCTTTATAAGCAAACTGGTGAGGGTCAACTGAGGGAGGGATTGTATCCCTGATATGGCGGGCGACCAACTTTTCAAAGCACTTCATGATCACAGGCGCAAGTGCAACAGGCCTATAATCATTCAGGCTGTCAATGGTTGGCTTTTTAGGGACGGATAATGGTGGCAGATTTCAGACAGGATGGGATGATGGATTGTTGCAGGGAACAATTGAAAATCTTTGTGAAAACCCCAGTCAGCTGGTCAGCACAGGCTTTGAGCACCTTCCCAGGTACTCCGCCAGGGCCAGCAGCCTTCCTGGTGTTCACAGTCCGCAGTACCTGTCTCACTTCATGTTCCTGAAGCTTCAGTGTACTGCTGCAAGGTGGTGGATGTGTTGAGACTGAGTCTGATTTGTCAGTCTCAAAGCGGGCAAAGAAACGGTTCAGTTCCTCTGCTAGTGAGGCATCTGCGTTAACAGACACCTTATTATTGTCATTGTGTAATGTGTCGTATTCCCTACCACATCTTCTTTGGGTTATTTTCTGTGAAGTGCTCCTCAATTTTCCTTGTATATGCTGCCTTGGCCTTTTTAGTGCCTCTCTTCAGGTCTGCTCTGGCAGCGCTGTATTGTACGGCATTTAATGAGTGCCTGTGTCTCACTGGTCATCCAGGGTTTTTGGTTAGGAAAAACCTGGATACGTTTATCCAGGTTTTTCCTAACCAAAACCGAGGAAATGAAGGAGGAGGCCATAGCCACGTGTATCGCACCTTTTGAAAAGTGTTCCAATAACAAGGAGAATGGAGCAAAGATGGTCAAGGACTCCATGGACAAGAAATTTGGCAACGCATGGCACGTGATCGGCGAAGGTTTCGGCTTAGGTGTCACTCATGAAGCGTGGAATATGCTCTATGCGTTCTATGGCGGAAGTTTGGCAATTTGTGTTTGGAAGTGCTTTTAGTCTTCCTCATCATCGATTAAATGCAAGGTTTTCCATCAAGCGATGAAGATTTATATATGACACTATTAATGAGGTAATCTTGGAAAGGAAACGGGAGAAAATGAACAAAGACAAGTATGTTTTGTTCATCGTGTACAGCAGCAATCAGCAACTATGTGACATCATTTCCAGATGACAACAATTCTTTTGTTTCCCTATCGTCACGTACTGGCTGACAACAAAAATATTCCCAATGTCTAAAATATCAAACTTTTAGGCCTAGCTATGAAACTATGTATCTACAGCACATGGTTTTCCTTCCTTTTGTATTTTAATGTATTGAAGTGAATGGAATAATTACAATATAGGTTGTTTAAATTGTTTACTCATGCATTTCTCAGGTTAAAACCCCACGGAAAAATATATCAAATGGAATGAATGGTCGATGTCCTACTGACTTACAAACATAACCTAAGTGTAATTATTGATTATTTATTGATTATTTGTTGGTCTGTTTGTTGGTGTATTTGAGCACTTCGTGGTGGAGCTTTAAATCTCATTATACTTGTATAATGACAATAAAAACCTTAAATTCTATTCATTCAATTCAATTTTTAAAAAATCTTTCATTTTCCGTATTGTGGCTATTTTAACAAATAAATGACTGTGAGTATTAAGTCTCAGACAAAATTAAAGTAGCTTCAAGTAAGATGGTGCAGAAAATAGCATGAGATTTTGATCTTAAAGATTGTTCCAATAGCGTCACTTTGAGGCTAAGGGCAGTTATTGCAACTGAACGTTCTTTTTCGTCCTTTATTTTTCAACTGAGTGATTAAAGTACTAAAACAACGTGAAGATAACTAATACTTCTGCGATTCAGGAATCACCTTTTAAAATTAAAACAAACAAAGGTCCACAAACATATATTATCTCGGACTCTATTTTGCTTATTATTGTGTTTGATTATATAAATAATGACTTTCCCACTCAATCTCTCGCATTGGTTTAGCTCAGTGGTTACTTCATCTAGAATTGAACCTCTCTGAGAATTCGCTTCTACTCAATCCCGGACTGGGATCGAACCACGGGCGCCGTCCAGTGTTTTTCTATTTTTTTCCCGACCAAAATCTTATTACTAAATCAGAATCGATGTTATTGCAACATTTTATTTTAATTTTGACCCTTAGAATTGCGTGCGAGGGGCATTTGGTTGACCGTTTTGAACAAAATAGGAAGACATACACAGTAGATTTGAATATAATACCACTTGTAGTTAAATGTTCACAGTAGATTGTTGCAAATCCATGTTAGTGCATGTTGATTATTCATTAAATATTGATTACATTAATGGAGTAACCACAATTAACTCAATTTTAATTTGATTATTCAGTTTTAAATGAGTTTATTGTGGTTACTCCACTTAAATAAGACATGAACCTTGTTTAAAAACACACACAAAATTGCGCAAACTTGATACAAATGAGTCATTCATCTTTTTGGGGTGTTTATGTGTGTGATTAAAAAGGGGAAAAAAGGCTACTCGGTTGTGGCAATACCGACTAAATCCGATAGATGACAGTCTCTCTATGAAAATGGGATTATGTCCTCTTTAGTGCCTGTTCCGAAACGCTGACAAAATCATGATTATAGGCCTGGTTTTAATGGGGACGTCATACACGAATAAGGGATTTTAAATTTTTGATAATTATATCAATTTCTGCACGTCGTCTACTCGTTCACGGCAGAAGGATAAAAAGGGTCAAACGATTGGACGACTGTCGCAGTCAGTGGTAGTGAAAGAGTCCATCGTGCTCTCTGTCGGCAGAAAGTCCAACCCACAATCCAAGCATTCGTTCAGTTTTGCCGAAACCCCCTTGGAAAGTATTGACCCTTGCGTCCTGTGACCACAGAGGGGCGCTGGTCGGCAAGCGCCCGTCCGTCCGTCTGCCAAATGCTTCCGGCTGGAAGCCACGGAAGAAGAAGGAATTGCATTTGAACTCAAACTTGTTACTTACTCGATTGTTGTCTAACTGGATGTCCCTTCAACGTTGTGTGTGCTTGTGCGTGCGTGCGTACGCGTTTGTACATACACATACTTAGGACCACGGCGAAACGTCGTCCATGGCCAGGCAGAAGCTCCAGGGCCTCCTGAACAAGAACATGAGGATCCGCATGACTGACGGCCAGACCCTGGTGGGCCTTTTCCTCTGCACGGACCGGGACTGCAACGTCATCCTGGGCTCGGCTCAGGAGTTCCTCAAATCCGCAGGTGGGACTGGGAGCCCAATCCTGAGCCCCATGCAGGTTCTTCGTGTTGGATGTTCAGCTTTCTCCTACTTTCTGTCGTTTCAGAAACTTTCTCCCAGACGGAACCCCGAGTTCTGGGCCTCGCCATGATTCCGGGTCATCACGTGGTGTCCATCGAGGCCGAGGCGGACATTCTGGACGAAGCCGTCCGCCATTAATCGTTTTCACACTTGCGACCGTTCAGCTTCAAGCTGCGTCGGCCGTCCCTCCCCGCGCCGTAGGCCATCCCCGGCGAAAAGGTCGGGGTCTGTCGTCGAAATGGGACACTTTGAAGGAAAAACACAAGACAGGTGGTTTGATCCCGCTCAGTGGCGTTTGTTTGGGGCCTCTTTTAATGCGGTCCGACCTCCGCGTCGACTCGCCGTCAGAAAATGCAAGCGCCCCAAAACTTGAATAACGCTGTCATGAAAGCCATTGAACGTGCAAATAACATTAAAATGGATGCATCCAACATAAATGTGTGTTGAACAATTTGCGTTATTGTGCATGGTTGGAAGAAAAAGGTAGAAAAAGACACAAATCACGAATCACACCAACATATTTCCATCACACGCAAACATCTGACATAAATACTAACTAACACTGGGCAAAAGCGGAGCGCCTAAACGACAACCAGACTCGAAAAAGATGGAGCCGATCGGTCGCGGGCTCCCGTTCACACATAGGAGCGTCGGCCGTCGCGCTTCGGCTCTGGGCCGCTCCCGAATGCACCGTCACCCTGCTTTGGTGGGGGAAGGGGCTGCCGATAGAAAGACAGATGGCGTGGCGATCGAGTCCTGCGAGTGGAAAGAAGGAAGGACGGCCTGGAGATCACTCACTATTTCTCCCGGGAGCCCGTCTTGCAGGAGCAGGTGAGTCAGGCGCCCCCGACGATGGCCACCACCGCCGAGCACCAGCCGATCTACAGCCCCTCGCCGATCTCCTCGTACCTGCCGCCGGACGGGGTTGGGCGTCAGTGCATTCCCCGCCCTTTCCCGCTGGCGGGACCATCCTACCTGGTAGAAGGGGTCGAAGAAGTCCTGGGTGATGTTGAGAACGTACCAGCGCCGCTACCAGGCCGAAGGCCCCCCATCACCACCTACGCGATCATGAGGGCGCGGGACGCTTGGACGTAACCTGGACGGAGGAGCCGAGCCAGTGAGCGAGACTCGAGCGTTTTCGGCGTGGCGGAAGCGGTGGAGTCGGTGGCGCAGGACATCCACAGGTTCTCGTAGAATCTACGAGACGTGACGCGATCGGCCCCGATTTCCCATAAATTCTGATCCGATTTTTGATCGGTGGGCATCCTTATGAAGAATGTGAAGTGAGAAATGGTAGCTTTTACAGAATGAATAATTGTCATGATCAATTTTTCACAGCTACGGCAATGAGAAAGTGGAGTGAGGTTGTTTGCTTCTTCAAAAAATGAACAGACTTGAAGTAGCAGGGAATGGTTTCAATCCACTGACCTCTGGGTTATGGGCCCAGCACGCTTCTGCTGCGCCACTCTGCTTCTTCTCAGTTGAGTCCTCACAAGCTGATTCTCAAAACTAATCAATTGAACTAATCAAAACAGATATACTGAGGCATGTGGCCATTCCCATCTGCTGCTGGAGCTCTTAAGGACCCCCAGCGCAAGCAACTCTGTCTCGGCCGGCGACTGCCATAGCCACAGTGACTATTGCTATTCACAGAGTCATCCATTTTGCATTTAAAAACTTCCATTCCAATGAAAAATGTAGTGACGACAAAGATGAGATGTTCTGCGCCGATTAAAAAAAAGAAACTATGTTGAATTTAAACTTGAACATTAGCTAATAGTTAACGTTACTAGGAAAGTAACATTTAACATGTAGAATAGTTCAATAAGAAAAGAGCTGTGTCTGTTTTCTCAAGCAGGCCAGATCACAGATGCGTGTAGGAGAAGCCATAAAAAAGAGGAGGCGGGACACCAGCTTTTCTTTGGGGTCCTTTTTGAAAACAAACATGCATGGGACTTTAAGGATTGCAGGGTCAATAGGTCAATTAAAAAAAGAGTTCCTTTAATTAGCAATGGCAATGTTAGCGGAAAAATGGCTTGTTGTTTACTGCTTTCTTAAGAGGATACAGTGGTACCTCGAGATACGAGCGTAATGCCTACCGGGACTGAGCGCGTATGTTGATTTACTCGTATCTTAAATCAAGGTTTCCCATAGAAATGAATTAAAAACAAATTAATTCGTTCCAAGCCTCTGAAAAAACACCAAAAACAGGAGATCGGATTGGAAAAACATTTATTTGTTCTAATTCGACATCTTTTAACAAAGTCACAAGTAACTAGTGGTTTAATTGTACTAAAATGTGTTTAATAGTACTAAAATGTGTTTAATAGTACTAAAATGTGTTTAATAGTACTAAAATGTGTTTAATAGTACTAAAATGTGTTTAATAGTACTAAAATGTGTTTAATAGTACTAAAATGTGTTTAATAGTACTAAAATTTGTTTAATAGTACTAAAATTAGACGGAGAGACTTTTTGCACGGCAACACGCTCGTAACATAACATAAACAAACTTAAATGAACTTAGATTACGTTGCAGACACACTCAAAAATAAGTTTAATCGAACCGAACACTAAACTTATTTCTAATTTTGTTTGACATTTGATACCTCTCTTCTCCTGGGTTGGCTCTATTTGCCCCCCCTCCAAACTGACTTTCATTCAATATCGACTGTTGTTTGATTTTGTCTCCCCTTCAAAATATTCCCAAAACGATGCACACAAATGTCCTCACAATAGGATAACGCAGGACCACTTGCCAATGAGAAGTAGTATATACTTCTCTCGTATTAGTGATCGATCCGCCATTCGCACTAACGGAAAAAAAACACTGAAAAAATGCAACGCTTCGCCCAGTGCTCGTGGAGACATTACACGAGGGCCTTGCGATGGGAAAGACAGTGGCCATGATGTTCTTATGAACAGCGTCTCGGGTCCGCTGTATGCTCGTATATCAACATTTGTCTCATATATCAAGATATATATTTGCTCGAAAATTTACTCGTATCTCAAATTGCTCGTATGTCTGGGCACTCGTATGTCGAGGTATTACTGTAATGTATTAAATAGCTAGACTGGTTTCCTCCATATACAAACTTCACTTACTTCCCACAAGTGAACATAAGAAGATCGACTTGATTCCAAAACAATAGAAAGACTGTGTAACCTAAAAAAAAAAGGAAAAAAATTCAAAAGGAAAACCAAGCTGGATTCTTCACAGGAGTTTAAAAACCACCTCTCCAGCCTGGCACACAAAAAAGGGCACTCGTTCCCTGCAATAGTTACATTCACATTCAGAAACAAATAAATAAATGTATATTTTTAAATAGAATTGAACCACCATCTTCCCCTGTTGGCAAGGATTAATATATTAAGCCTGTACCCTTTACAGCAATTAAGCCATATAAAATGCATGCTAATCAAGAACTCCAAATTCATTCAATAATGTGAATAATACCCCAATCTAGTAGTGTTTTGCAAACATTTAACATTACATTCCCTTTGTAGTTTGTCCTATAAAACTTTCTTACTCAATGTTTTTCCAATAGTTACACATAAAATAAAAATCTACCAATAATCCCCTTCAACATCAAAAAGATAAAAACAATTTACCGTTAATTACAGACATGAAGTTACCGTATTTTCACACCTCGAGAAAGAAAACAATCTTTTATATCATAATTTGTCAAATTGTTCAAATTAATGTATTCATTAAATCTGAGCAAATAACGCTTCACTTTTTTGTTACCTTTGAATTTGGAAGGCTGATTTTGTCAACAAAAAGACCCAAAAAGTTTTTTTCACCAAAAAGAGAGCTTTATTGAAACTACCAAAAAGATGACACGTTAAATTACAGATTAAAAAGTGTAAACAAGAATTTCAGAATGCAAAATACAATTATACTTCGATTACAATGATCTTTCATACAGAATTTGAAAAAGCAAGCAAAGCCGTGATTGGCCACTGCTTATTACAACACATTTGCGTCTTTTAAGTCTATCCTTACGACAAAATCTCTGGCAAGAAGCTGAGGAGGAAAAAGGTTTCTGACGTGTGGGTAATTGTGTTTTTAAGATATTCCTGCCACAAATCGAGCAAAAAAAGGGCTTTTCTCCTCTGCGGGTTGTTAAGTCTTCTTTTCAGGTTTTTGAATTGTGTAGCTTTTTAATTGGGCTATTGTAGCGAATCTGTGGCCACAGACTGAGCAGGAAAACATTGTTCTCCAGTGTGGGTTAATAAGTGTTTTTTTAAATATTGCTTTCGAGAATAGGCTTGACCACAAATTGAGCAGGAAAATGGTTTTTTTGCCAGTGTGGGTTCTTATGTGGATTTTTAAATTTCTCTTCTCTGTAAATGTTTTACCACAAACTGAACATGAAAATGGTTTTTCACCAGTGTGGGTTCTTGTGTGTATTGTTACACTTCCCTTCCGTTTAAATGTTTTACCACAAACTGAACACGAAAATGTTTTTTCACCCGTGTGGGTTCTTGCATGACTAATTAAGTCTCCTTTCCGTGTGAATCTTTGACCACAAACTGAACACGAAAATGGCTTTTCGCCTGTGTGTGTTCTTGCATGTCTATTTAAGTGTCCCTTCTGTGTAAATGTTTTACCACAAACTGAACACGAAAATGGTTTTTCACCAGTGTGGGTTCTTATGTGGATTTTTAAGGATTCATTGTGAGAAAAGGCTTTACCGCAAACTGAGCAGGAAAATGGTTTTTCGCCAGTGTGGGTTCTTGTGTGGTCTTCTAAGTGGTGCTTTAGAGAAAAGGCTTTACCGCAAACTGAACACGAAAATGGTTTTTCACCAGTGTGGGTTCTTGCATGACTAATTAAGTCTCCCTTCCGTGTGAATCTTTTACCGCAAACTGAACACAAAAATGGTTTTTCGCCTGTGTCTGTTCTTGCATGACTAATTAAGTGTCCCTTCTGTGTAAATGTTTTACCACAAACTGTACATGATAAGGGTTTCTCCCCAGTGTGGCTCCTCATATGTGTTTTCAAAGAAGACTTTTTCCCAAAAGCTTTCCCACACTGAAAGCATTTGCAAAGTTTGTCACCACTGGGATTTTTCTTAACATCTTCAACATCATCATCGTCAAAAAGCAAGTCGTTGCCATCTGATAAAGGAGCAATTAAATTTTCTGCTCGCCATCCTTCTGTTGAGCTGCCGCTCAGAAGCTCCGCCCCTATGTTGGCCGCGCCCAGATCATCTTCACTCTTGAAAGGCTCACCAGTTCCCCATTTGACACATTCCTCGTTTTTGATTGGAGGTTGCTCTTCTCTTTTGCACTGTTGAGGGAACTCTGGCTCCTCCTCTTTAATTAGGGGCCATGTTCCTGTGTTTGCAGATTCCGCCCCTCCACTGGCCACGCCCAGAACATCTTCCCTCTTCACGGACTCACCAAGTGACCAGGTGAAATGATCTTCCTCCCTTTTGATTGGACGTTGCTCGTCTCCCATTTGTTGTTGAGGGAACTCTGGCTCCTCCTCTTTGATTTGGGGGAGCTCAACTTCCCCTTCAAGGTCAACAGACTCATGCCCATCAGCACCAAGATCATTTCTGAAACCTGCAAAGACACAAAGGTAAATGATTAACCATTTTCCAATTATAAATGACTGAATTTCTTTTTCACAGAAATGAAACCAAACGGAAAAGGGCGCCATACATTCATTTCGTCACAATGCAGTACTTACTACTGTAGTTTTCTAGTCAACAGCAACATGAGTTGAAAACCGTTTATAGGTGCATTTTTCAAAGTATGGCACTATTGGTCAGAAAAGTTTCTTCACTTAAAATTTGTCAAATCTTTTTTGGAGCCTTTTCATTGTAAACATTCTCTTTTATGTTTTAGATTTTAATTTAGTTAAAATGCTTTCGCCAAAGGGGAGGCATTAAAAAAACATTATCTTTTATTCAGTAGCAGGTCTATTATTATTTGGGGGATTAATGAGATGCCGGATTCCGGCTAATGCCGGAGCGATCGCTAATACGCGCAGTATAGTATATTACTTCTCGTTGGCTGCTCATAAGAACGGTCAGGGGCACTGGCTCGTGTAATATCTCTGGTCGCAACTATACGTCTTTGTAACGTCTCTGCGAGCACTGAGCGTTTTTTTTCAGTGTTCCCCCCAACCCCCTTAGCCTGTTAGCTCCCGTTAACAGAGCGATCGCTAATTCAAGACTACTTCTCGTTGGCAAGTGGAAGTGCGTTATCCTATTGTGAGGACATTTGTGTGCATCATTGTCGGAATATTTTGAAGGGAATACAAAAGCAAACGGCCCATCGATAGTGATAGTGAGGGTGGAGGCGGGGGCAAACAGCCAACCCAGCCGGGACAACAAAGGTATGAAAATGTAAAACATAATTAGCACGACAGCAAAGACAGCATGATAAATAGCCCCCCTGCATGACCAATTTACCCGTACACGATGATTAATTTAATATTGAGCTGAATGCGTTGACTGTTTAAGTTAATAAATAGGAATTTAGGCAATTAATGGCTGAGGGTTTGGCACATTGCGATATCCCAAATGTTGTTTTCGACTTAACAAAACTAAATGATGAATATCAATTGGTTAAATAGGAAGCAAAAGTGCAATTATGTCAAAATGGCTGTTTTTTAAAGATGTCTAAAATGAGCTAGCTGCAAACACCAATATTATCCGTCAAAAAATGTCGCAAATGAAATAAAAACATCTCCATGACTTGGCACCAAGCATAACGACTACGACCGACCAAACAAAGACAAAGCTCAGAAAAAGCCACAAATTAAAGTTTAGTAAAAGCTTCTGGCCTCCTTTTACAATCTGAACACACTAAATTTGATATTTTTCAGTCACTTTTTTTACATCACAAGTAAATAAACGCCAACATGTGAGCAGGACTCTTTCAGTCAGTCAATGGCTAAACTATCTCAAAGTTGAAACCAATTTACCTTGAAGGATTTTCATTGTTTCCAAAAGTTTGTCCAAATGAGTCTCGTGTCTCCAGATGAGTCGAGGACGTCCAACTGCAGCATCTGACTGAATGCCATCCTCTGGATGCTGCATATTTGCGCAGTTGACATCAAAGAGCAAAGAGCCACGCGCTTTGATAGGTGACATCAAAGAGCAAAGAGCTCCTGGTGACGCCACACGCTTTGATCTCCATTTGGACCGTAGCCCCGCCTCCTTTGGACCCCGATATATGATGGAGGCACTTTAAGCCATTTATTTGTTCTCACAAATTCAATTCATTTAAGCAAATAAGGGAATGATTCGTGGGAGTTGGTACATTTTCGTTGAAGAACTTCGTCTCTCGTGATTCCATTTGGCAAAACAGCAATGGTTCCTTGATAATTTGTCGATTTGTTCTGCGCTTGCGCATATTGCGTCGCCTCCTTTTGAGCCGCAACCTTCTTCATGGTGACTTATGTCGTAAATTCAAACCTACGAAAATATTTTTATTCAAACCATATGTCAGACCATTTGAAGAATAATTATTTCCTATGTTCGACTCTCTTGTTTTTAATAAACCTAATGCCACCGAAAGAAGTGACGCTCGAGTTGCAGAAGTGACGCAATGTTCCGCGCATGCGCAACCCCAAAAGTCAAGGTTCCGTCCCCAGTCACAATCTTGTCGTGACCGTAGCGCGCCGAGTTTTTCCTCAATTTCCACCACTTAACTAAACCCACGCGTGGCCGATGTGTCTTGCTTAACTACTCTTCCGTCTTAAGTTTCAGTCAACATCATCTTCAAGGCGTCTAAAGCCTCGTTGAAGCTTTGCGGCCTACTTTAGTTTAGCCTGCTAGCATCTATCAAAGGTGCCTCCATCAGAATTCCCGTGTGGGAGTGTTCGACGAGGAACACTCGATCGTTTGCAAAATAAGGCATGCAAAAGTTGTTCTTCACAGACTAGAAGGTGGGTTCACTTTTTATATTTATATATTCTCTCAATGTGTTATAAAAGGGCTTTTTGTGCGCTGCAATTGATTTATTTAAAAATTATCAGGTCGACAGAAGGTACAAGCTTGATTTTAAGACAATAAAACAGTACAAACAAAATCATGCAGAATAAATCATGGGAAAAGTATAAATCATAACAACTATTTCCCATTTTCATACTGTAATGCATATAAAAATATGAAATCATAAAAAGGAAATATATATATTTCAAAATTATTGATTTAGAAAAATAAATCGATAAAACTGAATGTTTTTCTCCTTTTTCATTTTTTTTACTGTCAACAAAAAAAGAATAGCTGTCATTTTTCCTTTTTAATTAAAAATGATTAAAATTTATATTTGATGCTTCACCCTTTTCTAAAAGGATTCCAAATAAATTAAAATCTCAAAAATACAAGCGAATATCTGCAAAGAAGAGGCTCAAAAAAGAGTTGGAAAAACTTCAAGGGCCTGTGAGGTTACTTTACTGACCAATAGTCCTTTTTTTAGTGAAATACACTTTAAAAAAACGTTTAAACCCCTTTGGCTATTGATGAGAATACTACAGTAGTGCTATGTTGACAACATCACGAATGTATGGCATCCTCTTCTGTTTAGCTTCGTTATTGTAGCGACCAGCATATTAATCCTTTCTTTCCAGCCTAACCACTGCAAATATACGTATAATACTAAATTACCAGTCTAACATAAAGAACCTCTAGATAGAATAATAGACAGTTTATAAAATATATAATTTATCTTGGGGTCTTTGCAGGTTTCAGAAAATATCTTGGTCCTGATGGGAAGGTGTCACACTTTTCTGGTGCCAAAGAGGATGTTGAGCCCCCTCAAATCGAAGAGGAGGAGCCAGAGTTCCCTCAAGACAGAGAGAGAGAAGAGCAACTTAAAATAAAAAAAAGGAGGAAGAAGATGTCACCTGGTCAACTGGTGCGTCCTTGAAGAGAGAAGATGATCTTGGCGTGGCCAGCGGAGGGGCGGAGCCTGCAAACACTTTAACATGGCCCCAAATTAAAGAGCAAAAGAGAGAAGAGCAACTTTCAATCAAAACGGAGGAGCAGCAAGATGTCACTTGGTCAACTGCTGAGCTTTTCAACAGTGAAGTTGATCTAGGCGGGGCCGGCAGAGGGGCGGAGCCTCTGCACGGCAGTGACTCAACAAAAGGATGGCAAGAAGAAGCTTTATTGCTCCTCCATCAGATAGTGACGACTTGCTTTATGATAATGATGACGATGAAGGTCTTACGAAAAATCCCAGTGGCGGCAAACTCTGCAAATGTTCTCAGTGTGGGAAAACCTTTGGTAAAATGTTTACTTTGAAAAGACATATGGCCACCCACATTGGGCAGAAACTGTTTTTGTGCTCAGTTTGTGGTAAAACATTCACACAGAAAGCAAACTTAGAAAGCCACACAAGAACCCACACTGGTGGAAAACCATTTTCCTGCTCAATTTGTAGTCACGCTTTCTTTCGAAAGCAGGACTTAATCATCCACACAAGGACCCACACTGGTGAAAAACCGTTTTCGTGCTCGATTTTTGGTAAATCTTTCTCTCTCAAGCACAAGTTAAAACGCCACACAAGAACCCACACTGGTGAAAAACCATTTTCCTGCTCATTTTGTGGACAAGCCTTTTCTCAAAAGCAAAATTTAAGAACCCACATTGGAATCCACAAAGGGGAGAACTCCTTTTCCTTGCGCAGTTAACAACTTCACCAGAACTGACTTTGGGTTCATTTTGTAGTTCTATTACACTTTTATATTTATCCAAACGGATTTAATTGTCATGTAACTAAACTTATCTGGCAATTGATATGTAACTGCCACATTTTAGTTTCACTGTATTTTTTGGTGTATTTTAATGTCAGTTTCACCATACCTCCTGTAGTGGGTGCAGTGGCGCTTGAGCGAGCGTACGTTTGCTAAATGGGAAGATAAGTGCAGCAGAAGAAGCGCTCTCAATAAGAGAAAGGCAGCACGAGACAAGCTCAGCCAGAAAGTTGCAAGCTAAAGTAATATAAAGAGAAATAAAGAATAAAACCCAGGCGAATTCCTCTTGGTACTCAGCCAACGAGGTGTTTTGTCAATTTTTGTGTATTTCTTTTATTTCACAAATTGTCTATTTTTTTAAAGCAAATTTTCGTTTTTGTGTGTTATTAGTTATCTAGGTGTTATTTGTAAATCTGCCAATATGGATTCAATAAATTCATCAGTTTGAGAAAGACACTTAGTACTCACAAGTAAGTACTCAATATTGCAGAAATGTATAACAAAACATGACTTTGAGTCACATATTAAGGCCCGTTTTGGAAATTGTTTAATAAGTCTCCTGGGTTATAGACGCTGGAGCAATTTTTCTTTTTCCAGTATGGTTTATTTAGTTCAAATTTGCATTTTTAGTACTCATGATTGACAGTGACACATTGCAGTTGTTTTTCCCAATTGTTAAAACAGAAAATCCGAATACTTAACAGGTACGCTAGCGGATAGCAAAACATAGGTACGCTAGCAGCTAGCATAACATACGCTAGTGGCTAGCATAACATATGCTAGCGGCTAGCTTAATATACGCTAGCGGCTAGCTTAACGGGTACGCTAGTGGCTAGCAAAACATAGGTACGCTAGAGGCTAGCATAACATAGGTACTCTAGCGAATAGCATAACATAGGCATGCTAGCGGATAGCATAACATAGGTACTCTAGCGGATAGCATAACATACGCTAACGGCTAGCATAACATATGTATGCTAGCAGATAGCATAACATACGCTAGTGACTAGCATAACAGGTACGCTAGTGACTAGCATAACAGGTACGCTAGTGGATAGAAAAACATAGGTACGCTAGCGGCTAGCATAAATACGCTAGTGGCTAGCATAACATACGCTAGCGGCTAGCTTAACAGGTACGCTAGCGGTTAGTAAAACAGGTACGCTAGAGGCTAGCATAACATAGGTACTTTATCGAATAGCATAACATAGGCACGCTAGCGGATAGCATAACATAGGTATGCTAGCGGATAGCATAACATACACTAGCGGCTAGCATCACATACTCTAGCGGCTAGCATAACATACGCAAGCCTAGTGTCATGCTAGTGCCTTATCGGATGATGCGTCCAATGTATTGACAAAAAACTGAAAATATACCCCCAAACGAGACTGCACCCTATCACAAGGTGCATTTTATAGTTGTGAAAATACAGTATTTGGGATTTATTCATCAACACTGCTTTGTCTACAAACCTCCTGGGACTTCTTCCATGAAGATCTTGATGAAAGAGTCCTCGCTGAGGGAGCACAGATACTGGACGATGTTCCGGTGCTTCAGTCGCTTGATCAGGCAGATTTCCTCGTGGAGCGGCTGGGAATATTTGTGTTTGTTAGTGGCTGTCAAGTGGAAGGACAAACAATCCACTCACGTGCTGTCCTTTTCTGGAAACTTAATGATGGCTGCTAACGTCCCTTTCAGCATACACCACCCCGTCCGTACGTGCCTTTCCCGAGTACCACTTTGTCGCTGTTTTCGTTGGTCTCATACACGTACTGGGAAGGGAAATGCGATAAATTATTCTGGATGGCCATTTAAGATTGAATTGTCTCTTTATGGTTATAGAACTATACTTCCATTTGTAAAAGTTATATTCAATTGTGAAAAAAAGTGTTGTCATCAGGTTATGCACTTTTTGTTTAGCGTCTTGGGCAAGTAATTACTCTCTCAAGAAGGGTTCTATGTGACTTGTGGTTAGCTTAGCTTTTAGCATAAAGTTAAAAAGATATCCATGAAAGAGTGAAAAATGTGACCACAATCCTAAACTATTAATATTTTGTGATGTGTGATTATATTCTAATATTGATAGAACATACGACAACTGTGTCTAAACTCATACTCGCGCATGCTAGCAATTAGCATGAAAAGCTAAGGTTCAGAACATTAACCCACTAGCATTAGCAAGGTAGCTCAGTCAACTTACCAGACAGATAGACAACTCTGTTACAGCATTTTGTTGATTCTATTTTAAGAGTTTTTACATCTTTATTTGGAGATTTTTGCACTTGTGACGACTATTAAGCGTAATCCTATTATCATTTTCTACAGGCTTCCTCATTGGAGGCTAAGCAAAGTTGAGAAACACTGTTCTGCCCACTTGAGTATGAAGACAAATTTAATTTCACAACCATTTGGGAAGGACAGAAATGTGGTGGGAACAAACCTCAAGTATTCCCTCACTGAGATGATTCACATCCTGGGTGGCATCTTCTGCCTTGTGGAGCTGAGAATTTATCAGATCACAGAAACTGAGGAAACATCAAGACAAGACATTATGTTATATTTAGGCAAAAGAAGTTGTATTAGGCAATTTCAACTATCACAGAGAGGTCATGGCCCATGTGGGGGTTGAACCCACGACCTTGGTGTTATTAGCACCACACTCTGAGCAACTGAGCTAACTGGCCACGTGTCTGAAAAGCCAGATTTTTGCCTAATGACGCAAAGGCAACACGTCAGATAGCTAAACAGTTATGTTACGGCAAAAGCAGCTGTAGTAGGCAATTTCAAACGGTGCAGAGAGGTCGTGGCCCGTACAGGGGTCGAACCCGCGACATTGCCGTCATTAGTACCATTCTCTGACCAACTGAGCTAACTGACCATGTGCCATAAAATCGAGATTTTTGCGTGATGAGACAAATGCTACACGTCAGCTAGCTAAACAATTATGTTACGGCAAACGAAGTTGTAGTCGGCAATTTCAAATGACTACGGAGAGGTCATGGCCCATAAGGAGGTCAAATCCACGACCTTGGCATTATTAGCACCTCGCTCTGACCAACTGAGCTAACCAGCTATGTGCAAAGTGGCCATGATTTTTATGTGATGCCCGCAAGTGCAAATATCAGATAGCTAAACTGTTATGTTACGGCAAAATAAATCATTTTAGGCAATTTTACTCTAGAGCAAGGGTGTCAAACCTGGGTTGGTTCGCGGGCCACATTAACATCAACGCCATTTCATGTGGGCCAGACCATTTTAGATCTAATATCTGGATTTTTTTTAAATTTTTCTAAATTGGATTAAAAGAACTGGCTCAAAAGCCCTAAATAGTCAGTTTTTATAGATCTAAAGCAATGTTTATTTGAGCTTTTTTTTCTTAGTATTGGAAAATGTCTTTTAATCATGTTTTTTATTTAAAGTGGAAACAAAATATTTTTTTAATTGGAAAATGGAAAATATTTGTATATTTAAACTAAAAACACAAAAGAAAAAAGTGATTAAAAAATTGCAATGCTTGATTTTAAAAAGGGGAAAATCAGGAAATGTAATGTACATCTACAATCATTTGAATGTGATCCTAAGACAGAAAGTCGGCACTCATGATTTACTTTCCCGGGCCGCACAAAATGATGCAGCAGGCCAGATTTGGCCCCCGGGCCACCACTTTGACACCCATGCTCTAGAAAGGTCTTGCCCGTTTGGGGATCGAACCCATGACTTAAACATTTTCAGCAACACGCTCTGACTAACTGAGCTAAACAGCAATGTGCTGGGTTTGGCTCAGGTGCGACTGGCGGGCGAGTCGGCACGGAGATGAGGGGAGCTTGGACGGGGGAGGTCGAGCGGGGAGCTCGGACGGGCGAGGTCGAGCGGGGAGCTCGGACGGGCGAGGTCGAGCGGGGAGCTCGGACGGGCGAGGTCGAGCGGGGAACGGCGAGTTGGAATTGAAAGTGCTTCTAATAGGGTACCGAAACGTTTAGGTCTCCCGGGCTGCACTGGCATCTGCCCCCACATCGGAGCCAACTCACCACCAGGTTGTGATCGGTTGACAGCTCCGTCCCTTTCTTTACCCGAGTATCCAAGACATGCGGCTGTCCTGATGCCAAGTGCACATATGGACACCCTTATGCTTGAACATGGTGTTCATTATTGCCAATCCACTACGAGCGCAGAAATCCAACAATAGAACACCACTCGGGTTTCGATCAGGGGGGCCGTTCTTCCCAATCACTCCCTCGAGGTCTCACATCAGCATTGAAGTCCCCCAGCAGAACAAGGGAGTCCCCATAAGGAGCACTCTCCAGCACCCCCTCCAAGGACTCCAAAAGGGGTAGGTACTCTGAACTGCTGTTTGGTGCATGCACACAAATCAGGTGCCGTCCCCCCACCCAAAGATGGAGGGATGCTGGTAGTGTCCAACCCCCCTTGAGAGGGGTGGTACCGGAACCCAAGCTGTGTAGTGCTGAGCCAAACTATGTCGAGCCGGAATTTCTCAACATCACGTTCAGGCTCTTTCCCAACCAGGGAGGTGACATTCCACGCCCCAAGAGATAGTTTCTGCAGCCGGGGATCGCCTTCTTTGGCCCCTCTCACAGGTGGTGAGCCCATGTGAGGGGGAACCCACGTCGCCTCTCCGGGCTGTGCCCGGCCGGGCCCCATGGGTCTAGGCCCGGCTACCAGGTGCTCGCCATCGCTCCCCTCCTCCGGGCCTGGCTCCAGAGTGGGGCCCCGGTGACCCGCGTCCGGGTGAGGGAAGATGTCGTCCAATAATGTTGCTCATCATAAGAGGTCTTCTGAGCCATTCTTTGTCTGATCCCTCGCATCAGACCAGTTTGCCATGGATAACCCTACCCCGGGGTTCAAGGCTCCGGACAACATAGCTCCAAGGGTCACTGGGACTGACAAACCCCACCACCATGATAAGGTAATGATTCGTCGGTGGGGTATTATTAGCTTAAGTGCATGTTTAAATTCAACATGGTATATTATTTTGTAAATCCCTGGGCCGAATGTCTCGTACCGCCTTTTTTATTGTAATGGAAATTTTTAAATGCGTAATGGATGACTCTGTGAATAGCAGGACTAACCAAGGCTATGCCAGTCCCCGGCCGAGACCAAGGTTCTTGCGCTGGTGGTCCTCAGGAGCTCTGTCAGCAGGTGGGAATACCCACGTGCTCTCAGTATATCTGCTTCGATTTGATTGATTAGTTTTGTGAGTAACCTTGTGAACTGTGAAGTAATACGTCAGAAGAAGCAGAGTGGTGCAGCGGAAGCGTGGTTGGCCCATAATCCAGGGCTCAATGGATCGAAACCATTCTGTGCTACAAACATCAGTTCTTTTTGGTAGAAGCAAACTACCCCACTTCCAAGTGTTACCATTGCTGTGAAAATTTGTTCTTGAAAATTAGTAATTCGGTAAAACTTCTCTTTTCTCATTTTCTCCTGAGGGATTCCTACTGATCAAAAATCAGATCGGAAATCTGACCTGATCGCATCATTTTCACAAGATCGGAATTTGATAAAAAACGCATTGTTTTTTTGAAATGCCTTGATATTCTCATGAAGGCGGAAGTGATACCGCGAAACATGTCAGGTAAGGCCTAAAATTCATTGTGAAAAAGGAACAGAAAATAGTCAAATAGGAAAATTCATTTTTATTTCATTACATTTAGTCCATTTTTCTTTTTGTCATCTATTTCAAATATTAACAACAAGTGATTAATTGCATTCTATTTTCATACACTTTGAGAGCATGTTCTCAACAAAAAGAAAATGCATTACCAGTTAAAAAAACAACTGAACAAGACAGGTAAAAAAAGTGAAAACAATGGAAAATTACATCTAAATATGAGAAAAGAAATTCCTGTCCTTAGGAATAAAACATTGGCAACAAACTGAGCAAAAAAGTTGCTCTCTTACTGAATGTTTGAAAAGGTCTTTGCGCTGTGTGGGTTTGTTGTGTGATGCTTTAAGTTTTCCTTCCAAATGAATGTTTGACTACAGAGTGGCCAAGAAGAGGAGTTTCAAATTCTATACGAGAGGAAACTTAGAAGCGTACTTGTCATTAAGGTGACTTGATGACTGGGCTGTCTCGCACTGTCTTTGCCAAATATCTGGATAAAACATGATTGTGCTGAATGGAGGTAGGTGTGTACGCGAGCACGGATCCTCCTGTCTAGAATTTGGGGGACGCAGTCCACGCGAGACTTCCAAATATGTCGATAACTGCTGTTTGCTCGATTTTTGAATGTATTTTTTTTCTGAGGAAAAAATAAATAAAAACGAAAAACAAACAAGAAAAAAATAATTCAAAAACATAATGCCAAAAATACATTTTGAAAAACAAAGAAAAACACCCTCAGACAATAAATTAATTTGAAAAATGAAGAAAAAAATACTTCAAAAAAACAACACCACACCAAAGATGAATTAATTTGAAAAACGGCCAGGACTTTATTTTATTTTCAAGGTGAGTGCGATCAGCTTCCGTAAACCTGAACCCCATTAGAAAGAAATTAATTCAACATCACCTTTTATTTTGTCTCATGAAGGTCCCCTAACATAATGAAACAAAACATGAACAGCTCAGTGAAACGAACATGGATGTAATCTTAAACTTCCTTTAGTACACAACAGACAAACTGTTAGGGTTGCTTGGTTTTGTTTTGCTTTTTCCCACCTGGTTTCCTGTCTGAGTGATTGCCCATTGTGTTCAGCTGTCGTGTCTCCGCCCCTGGTGTATCCTTCGTCCCTCTTGTGTTTCCCAGGTGTTCCGAATTGTCTCGTCAACCCATGCCAGTCTATTTAAACCCCACTGACTGCTTTGTCATTGTTGGATCGTCTGCTGATTACCATGCCATGTTTCCACATTTTCCTCGATCCAACATGGCGTGCCTCGCTCCTAGCTTTCCCGTGTCTCCCCTCGTCAGATTTGGTTTTGTTATTCGACGCCAAGTCTTTTGTTAGTCTATTGCCTACAGTTTAAGTTATTAAAGTTTCGATTGAGTACTACTTCCTTCTCCTTGCCTGCTTCCCTGCATTTTGGTCCAAAAGACGTAACACAAACAGAGCATATGACAATACCTATACAGTAGATTATTTCTATTTTGTGAGAACGGTGTCTCACAGCCATTGTAAGTGTCTTTTGGCTTATTTAAAATTCTGCTGCAATGCTGTGAAGAAGGGTAAGAGCAGCTCAAGAAAGCCCTGGATGTAACTCTTGGCATTCCCAGGGAAAGCCAATAATACCATGCATCTCTCCATGCTGGAAGGTAACTGAATGACAAGATGGCAAAACATTTGCTCAGGAATCAAGTCCAGTTTGCTTACATGTCACCTTCAGCTTTTGATGAATGCATCGAGTCGCAAGGCGATCTGCTCCTGCAGTATTCCTTCAAGGTCTGGGATTCAAGAATAGCCTTGAGCATGGGCAAAAATGGACAAATCTTCCTCTTGAAGTCCATGATGGTGTGCAAGGTGGTCAAGAATGCCTAGAGAACGAGTACATTTACAAAAAAAAACTCAATGTGTCATCCTTAACCCACTTTGTACCGATGCAATGTTCTCCATCAAAATGTTCATTATGCCATTTCTTCTATAGATGGCAGACATCAAGCTGACTGAGCACCTTAAAAGAGACCCCCACATGTTTGCTTTTTTAGTGGCCCACCTTTCCTGGAGGTGGAGCAACATTGTTCTGAAGGTTAGTGTCATTGTTAAGAATAAAAGTTTAGCAAGAATTATGGTCAACATTTTCATTAAAAAAGCACTGATTAAAAAGTGCTCGTTTTCCAAATTGTCTTAACGTTTTAAACGTCGTCCTTGTCAATAGGCTTCCACCATTGGGACCAAGTTGTAATGAATCGGCTATATGCCAAAGCTGATCCAGGACCACACCACTGACCTGAGGGGGGCAGTCAAGGAGACAAATACCAAGACGGCCAAGCTCCACAAGACGCCAAGGTAGGAAGCAGGAAAACTTCCTACAATTCAAGAGGCATCTTGATTCAGGACAAGTGACAAAAAGAATTGCTTTTTTTAATGAATAATAATCCAAATATGTGATTGCCATCCTCAGTCACTGTCATTTTCATTTGACTAAGTACCTTTTAAAAAGTCTTTTTCAATGTCATTGTAGTATTTACTGAAATGAACAGTTGAATTATAAAGACTGCATTTGACATGCACCGGATTGGAAGTCATGTGAAAAGTGCAAAAGCAACATTACACAAGCCCATGTCTGTTGGAGTAAAGGAACAAATTGTGTCCGGCAGGTCAGCGAGAACCATTGGGTCCATGTGGCTGTCCATTGTTTCTCAACCATGGTGTCTTCCAACAGTGGATGCTCCAAAATGGAGCATGGTTTAACTTTTTCAGATTGGACACAATAAACATCAAGAGACGGAGAATAAAACAAAGATTGAGTGATGATGGGCTTCCAATCCTTAGCCAACATGTATTCTCATACAAAGAGCCCAAAGACTTTAGCTGAGGGAGGAGATATCATCATGGAAACATGTGGATGAGATGGTGACATGGTGGGATCTGATAAGGTTATCCTTAGGTATTTCCAAATTCACAATAAAAGAGGCATCTGAAGTCACATCTTTGTTTAATTCTTGCAAGAAGAGAATACATCCATCCGCGCTCCCGGTCAGGATAATTCTAACAACTCGAGGTCTTTCTCGCTAATTTATTCATAAGATTTTAACGCCATGCCCCACAGAAGTCTAAACATATTTAGAGTCTCATAACAATTTATCACAGTTCTCAAAGCAACTGTAGGTCTGTCGAATCTTCCCAAGAGCGCTTGTTGTGAACCCTCTTCATGCCCAAGGCCATTCCCAGTCCTCTTGATGTGAACCACAGTCCTTACTTTTGCAAGAGATGCATTAAAATGCCTTTTGTATTAATGTCAATAACTCTTCGTTGCAAGCACATATAATATAATAATATTGATACACATCTATAATAATGATAAACCTAACATTCCCCCCTATTATTATGTGTACGCAATCCCATAATCATTTTTTATTTATGACAAATACAAATACACTTGGGAAGTCCGTAGTCTCGATCTTTACCAGAATTCACCTTACTTGCATATCTGGCCTGAAAAAGGAAGAACAAAATCATTCTCATTCAACTCATTTTCATAATTTGCATCATCCTGGACATCAATGTTATCACCAGTAGGCTGTCTAATAAGCAGATACAATCCTTGTAATTCGGAATTTGTTAGAGCTACTGTATAAACCCTAAGTCGGACTAGCAAAAATGGCGGTGCACACGGATGCAGCGGCTTTTTGCTCTCCAGTTTGGTGTTTTCTTTTCTCAATCCTATCGTTATTTACCAACATCTGCGAGGCAAACTTTTCCTACAGTCGCCACGACTTAATTGCTATCGGGAGGAGATGCGATATATCCGATGTCACAACGAACTACCAACGAACCTACGATATCCCCAAGGGCATCTCGAGACCTCCGGGATCTCCGTGGATAGTCAGCCCACTCAAAGCACGTCGAAGGAGGCGAAGGCGGCGGAGAGAAAATGTTGGAATAATGATTCAAACCTTTTAAATCATTATTAGTAATATTTAATTAAAATAGGAAAACATCTTTCAACATAACTGCTTACAACTTGCAAGGAGGTGCCTTGTGACGTCGTCTCAGTCCACAAGGCATTCTGAATTGCAGTAACTGAATCATTGTATTTAATTGCGACACTCGAAAAACATGTTTATGTAATCAGTACAATAACACCCTAGATGGCGAGAATTGCCGAAGTGAGCATAAAAGTTGAACAAGGCACCCAAACAATGGCGTGAGGAATTGCATAATATTTTCATTATAAGGTAAACAAAGTAGTTTAAGAGTTCTTGTAGATCCTGGAACTTGTATCTGGGGAAAGGGTTGAGGCGTATCTTCCAGTAATAAGTCCTCGGAGCAAGGACTCAGTGAATTGTTAAGTCTCTAGCTGGAGCCAGCTGTCCTGGAGAGTGACCTTGGAGTAAGCGTTTGTCTTCGTTGAAAACACATTAATTCTAACTCTAACATAAAAGCGATCAACAATATATATATATATATATATATATATATATATATATATATATATATATATATATATATATATATATATATATATATATATATATATATATATATATATATATTGATTAATATAGTAAGCATGTATATTATAAGGCTTTATATTCCTAAATAAGCATTGCAAACACATTTATAATAATGATTACTCCAACAGAAAGGAAGCAAAAGCGCGGTTGTCGGGCGGGCCTTGCTGCTAAGCTAAGTCAACAACCACACCGAGCACCGCTTCCGAGTATCTTTTTGACCAATACCAGATCCATCACCCACAAAATGGATGAGTTGGAACTTCGAATTGCTACCAACAGCTTTGATAAGAACTGTAACATTATTCTCATCACGGAAACGTGGCTACACCCGCAAATCCCTGACGCTGCGGTATCGCTAGCTAGCCGAACGCTTTTTCGGAACGATCGTTCAAAGGAACTAACAAGCAAAAGCATAGGAGGAGGACTTTGCTTGTTCATACATAATGAATTTTGTGGTGACAGTAGAATCATTGACACTCACTGTTCCCCGGACTTAGAGCTACTGGCAGTACGATGTAGGCCCTACTATCTACCGAGAGAGCTAACGGTCGTCATAGTAACAGCGATCTCAATTCCTCCTGATGGTAACGTCAACACGGCATTAAACCTCCTGCTAATGGCTGTAAACAAACAACAGCTTGACCACCCCGATGGAGTCTTTATTGTTGCTGGTGACTTCAACAGAGCATGTTTAAAGACTGTTCTACCTAAGTTTATCCAATACGTAAAATGTCACACGAGGGGAGACAAAAATCTTGACCATGTTTATTCTAACATCAAACATGCTTACAAAGCCACTTCCCTCCCTCACCTAGCTGGATCAGATCACCTCTGTCTAGCCCTCACCCCAGCATACACTCCATTCCGGAGGCTAACAAGGCCACAAATAAAGACAATAAAAACTTGGTCCGGGGACGCCCTTTCTCAGCTGCAGGACTGTTTTTTCCGCACCAACTGGGAACTCTTTGAACACAACAACCTCCAGGACTATACGGACGCTGTACTTTCCTATATCAAAAACTGCATGGACGACGTCACTATAAATAAACAATGCCGTAACATCGCTTTCAGATCAGGGGACAAGATGAAATATAGAGCTGCCAGAGCTGAGCTGAAAAGAGGAATTAAAAAGGCCAAGGCAGAATATACTAAGAAAATTGAGGAGCACTTCAAAGAAAATAACCCAAAGAAGATGTGGCAGGGAATACGACATATTACCAACTACAATAACAATAATGTCTGTTAACGCAGATGCCTCACTAGCGGAGAAATTGAACCGTTTCTTTGCCCGCTTTGAGACTGATAAATCAGACCCAGTCTCAACACCCCCACCACCACCCTGCAGCAATACACTGACGTTCCGGGAACAGGAAGTGAGACTGGAAATACGGTCTGTGAATACCAGGAAGGCTGCTGGCCCTGATGGAGTACCTGGGAAGGTGCTCAAAGCCTGTGCTGACCAGCTGGCTGGAGTCTTCACAAAAATCTTCAATTGTTCCCTGCAACAATCCATCATTCCATCCTGCCTGAAATCTGCCACCATTATCCCTGTCCCCAAAAAGCCAACCATTGACAGGATGAATGATTATAGGCCTGTTGCTCTCACGCCTGTGATCATGAAGTGCATTGAAAAGTTGATAGCCCGCCATATCAGGAATACAATCTCTCCCTCAGTTGACCCTCACCAGTTTGCAGGTCCACTGAGGATGCTATCACCATTGCTCTACATACAGCATTGAGCCACCTGGAACACCATGGGAATTACGTGAGGACGCTTTTCATTGACTATAGCTCAGCCTTCAACACCATGAAACCGGACATTCCGACTGACAAACTCTCCCACCTTGGACTATCCTCCTCCATCTGCTGTTGGATAAAGAACTTCCTAACCAACCGACCACAAACTGTTAAACTTGGTCCCCACCTTTCTTCCTCCATTACACTGAGCACTGGCTCCCCTCAAGGCTGTGTACCGAGTCCTCTTCTGTACTCCCTGTACACTTATGACTGTACACCAACCCACCAGTCTATCTACATCATCAAATTTGCTGATGACACCACTGTGGTCGGACTCATCTCAGAAGGGAATGAGGCAGCCTATAGAGACGAGGTCAACAAACTGTCTTCGTGGTGCTCGATAAACAACCTCACACTGAACAACCCAAAAACTAAAGAAATAATCCTGGACTTCCGCAAACAGAGCACAGATCTGGCCCCACTCCTCATAAATGGAGTTCGTGTAGACAGGGTCCAGTCCTTTAAATTCCTGGGGGTCCACGTCACGGACAAGCTCTCCTGGTCCACAAACACCACAGCAGTAGTGAAGAAGGCCCAGAAACGACTCCATTTCCTGAGGGTAATCAGGAGGAACAACTTGGACACTAAGCTTCTGGTAACTTTCTATAAAGCCACTGTGGAGAGCATCCTGGCATACGGCATCACAGTGTGTTACGCTGGAAGCACGGCAGCAGACAAAAAGGTCATGCAGAGTGATTAACACTGCCCAGAGGATCGTCAGCTGCTCTCTGCCCTCACTGGAAGATATTGCCAGCCCTCGTTACCTCAGCAGAGCCGGGAACATTGTTGGGGACTTGGACCACCCTGGTCACAACCTGTTCCAGCCCTCGTTACCTCAGCAGAGCCGGCAACATTGTTGGGGACCCGGACCACCCTGGTCACAACCTGTTCCAGCTGCTTCCCTCTGGCTACCGGTCTCACAAAGCACGGACAAAGAGGCTTAAGGACAGCTTCTTTCCCACAGCCATCAGGACTCTGAATTTGCAGTAGCACGACACACAATCCCCTCTGTGTAACAACTTCGGGGTGAGGAAACATGAAGGACGTTGGGCGGTGATCTGCCTCCTGCTGGCTGACTGAAGGTAAGTAAGCAGACAGTGGGAGGTAAGTGATCCATTTTATTCTTTGTTGGCATCGGTGAGGCAAACCTTTTCGCAGTCGCAGGGAGTTGGTTGCGCTTGGGAGGTGATGCGATGTATCCATCACGGCAGAGTGCCAGCAAGTCTGAAACTATCACTTGGTTGGGCTCTTGCCTGGGAAAAGCGCACTTTATGGAGAAGCACTTTCAATTTCGTCATACGCAGCTGGGTATGATGACAATTAGGCTTTTGTCTAGTCAATGATGATGATAAGCCTAAGTCTGATTTTATTTTTATTTATTTTAGCTTCCTTTCATTGCTTTTCCCCCTGGTTGCACTGCTTCCAGATGTGTGTTTTCATATTGAAGCATTTAACCAATCCCATTTCAGCCATTATTTGTTGCCAGATCAGACCTGCCTCAAAGCCTTCACAATCAGTTCTTGCGGGCTCTGCTGCATTAAACTAGACTGTTGCTTTTAACCAATCAGATTTCGAGTTGGCAACCCCACAATGATTTTTCATAGGCGTTAGCATTTTGCTGGCTGGAATACTTCATTGGTTTCACCAACTATGATTGGCTAGTAGGCGGGCCAAAGCAGTACCCGAGGCAGCTGAGATCGCAAACTCCACCCACAATGGCCGAGAGAAGCAAAAACAAATGGATTCTGTTTGCTCACAAAGCTATTTTCCAGACGGACTTTTCCAGAAAAAAAATGGACATCATTAAGAAAGGGCGGTCAACTCCGAAGCTAGCAAGCCTGTTACAGCCGGGAAAATGGTGTGTGCGGCACTTTCAGCGCGCTAACTTAGCTCCACAAGCAACTAGTATATTATTGTGTTGATTTAAAGCTATTTTCAAAACGGACTATGCCGGAAATATGACAGGACAGGCTCGACTTTCATCATTAGCTTTGATGGCGATAGGAAAGAAGGAAGAAAGGAGGATGGATATTGTGTAAAAAGGTTTTTTGGTGAGTAAAATATGGCTATATTCCTAAATAATATTTCAATTGTGGGACAAGTTCTGATATTTGACTATTGTATTTCCTGTTATTCTTTCTAAGGAAAGAAGCTCCCGCGATCGTTCTTTAAAGACTATTTCTCGTTGGCAAGTGGTCTTGCGTTATCCTATTGTGAGGACATTTGTGTGCATCATTTTGGGAATATTTTGAAGGCAATACAACAGCAAACAGTCCATCGATAGCGAACGTGAGGGTGGAGGCGTGGCAAACCGCCAACCCGGAAAACGAAGGTAACAAAAGATTACAACAAAATTAGAATTCAGTTTTGTGTAAAGTTACATTAAACGTATGTTTGAGTGTCTGTATATATTAATCCAAGTTCATTTAAATTTGTTTGTTCCGTTTACGAGTGCGTTGTCGTGGAAAAAAACGGGAAAAAAAATCACCCCCTCGCCCGGTTTCATGTGTGAAAAGCTCCAGTATTTGTATTTAATCATGAAATGCTGCTAGGAAGTGGATTTTACCCCATTTTTGTGCATTAATTTATTGATTTTTTTTTATGTGTCGCAGCTGTAGCTGCAGTAGAGGTTTTATAGCCATAAAAGTTTTTGAGGGTTGGATTGATACGTTGAAGGCGCTACCAGAAAATGCACCGCCCGCCACTGGTGTACACACACGATCCAGTTTCGGCGAAACCTCCGTTCGGCCAAACATCCATTCGGCGAAACGTCTTTCGGCGAATCGTCCGGTTACGCTTTTCTAATGTAAATAAGCCAAGTAAAGCAAAAATAAAAATGTAGTTACTTTTCTACCAATTATCCCCTTCAACATCAAAAAGATAAAAACAATTAACCGCTAATTTCAGACATGAAGTTACTGTATTTTCACCCCTGTAGAAAGAAAACTATTAATTTGTCAAATTGTTCAAATTAATGTATTCATTTTCCTTAATTTTTAAATCTTAGCACATAACACTTCTCTTTTTTGTCACCTTTGAATTTGGAAGGCTGATTTTGTCAACAAAAAGACCCAAAAAGTATTTTTCGCCAAAAAGAGAGCTTTATTGGAACTACCAAAAAGATGACACGATAAATCGGTTTAAAAACGTGATTCATCTTATAATATGACAAAAGTATAAGGATATTGTACAACTTATTTATTTTTAGCAAATCCATTGTCTTTCACACCATATATCTACTAATGTTACTAATGTATCATTTAGATCACATTATTGATTATTCACTTTGTAATTTCCTAATTTAGGCTCTACTATTTCGGATAGAATTTGGAAGTAAATAAAATCTTCAACGACACTCAATTGTCTTATACAGTAGTACCTTGACATACAAGTGTTCCAACATACAAGACAAATTTGCAATATGAGCATACCAGATGTTCTCAATTGTGATTCGGTAGTAAATTAGAACAAATGTTTGTGTTTTTTTAGGATGGAAACTGATTACCGTATTTTCACGACTATAAGGCGCACTTAAAAGTCTTAAATTTTCTCCAAAATAGACAGGGCGCTTTATAATCCAGTGTGCTTTATATGGGAAAAAAATTAAAATGTGTCAATCATTGAGGGTGCGCCTTATAATGCGGTGAACCTTATAGTCGTGAAAATAAGGTCATTTGTATTTTGTTCATTTCTATGGGAATAATTGACTTGAGATACGAGTAAATTGACATACTAGCTCGATCCCACTGTAAGCTTGTATCTTAAGGTATTACTGTATTTGAATAGTGTGGATCGATATTACACGTTAAAAAGTGTAAACAAGATTTTCAGAATGCAAAATACAATTATACTGCGATTACAATGATCCCTCATACAGAAATTGAAAAAGCAAGCAAAGCCGTCATTGGCCACTGCTTATCACAACACATTTGCGTCTTTTAAGTCTATCCTTACGACTAAATCTCATAAACAGCCTGTGAATTATTCGCAGTTGTTGGATTTGAACCCATGCCTCCTGAGACTGAAGCTTAAATCCAGCACATTGGACCGCTTGGCCACACTACACTCAGTACTCATTTAATCCATCGGCTGCCATTGATGGCGGTAGACGTCCGATTCATGTTGACTGTGAGGTGCAGATGAACCTTCATTCTCTCAAATTCTAAGTGAGAGAACTTGCAATACAGCAAGGTGTTGAAATACTTTATCTGGTCATTTTTATCAAACAAATAAAAGTCTTAGTATACTTTTAGCCCGCGACGACGCCAGACAGCTCGCCGAACAGACACATCGAGACTATTAGTATATTATTTGTAATTTCTTGTAAACGGTGTGTGTTTGTATATGTGACATGCTAAAGTGTTTAATTGTCAATGCAATGACAAACTCTCCCTCTCTCATGTTTATAACTTTGAGAGCGAGCGAATCCATCGACGAAATGTCTGTTCGACAAACTGTCCGTCGAAGAAACATCCGGTTGATGCTCCAAAATGGAGAATGGTTTGATTTATTCAGATTGGGCACAATAAACATCAAGAGATGGAGAATAAAACGAAGATTGAGTTATGGTAGGCTTTCAATCCTTAGCCAACATGTATTCTCAGAATGGTTTTTCACCAGTGTGGGTTCTTGTGTGCGTTTTTAATTGTTGCTTTTGAGAAAAGGCTTTACTGCAAACTGAACACGAAAATGGTTTTTCACCAGTGTGGGTTCTTGTGTGTTTTTGTAAATCTTGCCTTTGAGAAAAGGCTTTACCGCAAACTGAACACGAAAATGGCTTTTCACCCGTGTGGGTTCTTGTGTGTACTTTTAAACCTCCATTCTCTGTAAATCTTTTACCACAAACTGAGCACGAAAATGGTTTTTCACCTCTGTGGGTTCTTGTGTGTATTTTTAAGCTTCTGTTCTCTGTAAAACTTTTACCACAAACTGAGCACGAAAATGGTTTTTCGCCAGTGTGGGTTCTTGTGTGAAGATTTAAGCTTCCGTTCCCTGTGAATCTTTTACCACAAATTGAGCATGCAAATGGTTTTTCACCAGTGTGTGTTCTTGTGTGTATTTTTAACTGTCCCTTCTCTGTAAATCTTTTACCACAAACTGAGCACGAAAATGGTTTTTCGCCAGTGTGGGTTCTTGCATGACTAATTAAGCAGTGCTTCCATGTGAATGTTTGACCACAAACTGAGCACGAAAATGATTTTTCACCAGTGTGGGTTCTTGTGTGCATTTTTAAGGTTGCCTTCCGTGTAAATGTTTTACCACAAACTGAACACGGAAATGGTTTTTCACCTGTGTGGATTCTTGTGTGTTTTTGTAATTCTTGCTTTTGAGAAAAGGCTTTACCGCAAACTGAACACGAAAATGGTTTTTCACCAGTGTGGGTTCTTGTGTGTATTTTTAAGCTTCCGTTCTCTGTAAATCTTTTACCACAAACTGAGCATGCAAATGGTTTTTCACCAGTGTGGGTTCTTGTGTGTATTTTTAAGCTTCTGTTCTCTGTAAATCTTTTACCACAAACTGAGCATGCAAATGGTTTTTCACCAGTGTGGGTTCTTGTGTGTCTTTTTAAGTTTCTCTTCTCTGTAAATCTTTTACCACAAACTGAGCACGCAAATGGTTTTTCACCAGTGTGGGTTCTTGTGTGAAGATTTAAGTGTTCCTTCCGTGTAAATGTTTTACCACAAACTGAACATGAAAATGGTTTTTCACCAGTGTGGGTTCTTATGTGTATTTTTAAGATTCCGTTCTCTGTAAATCTTTTACCACAAACTGAGCACGCAAATGGTTTTTCACCAGTGTGGGTTCTTGTGTGAAGATTTAAGTGGTCCTTCCGTGTAAATGTTTTACCACAAACTGAACACGAAAATGGTTTTTCACCAGTGTGGGTTCTTGTGTGAAGATTTAAGTGTTCCTTCCGTGTAAATGTTTGACCACAAACTGAGCATAAAAATGATTTGTCACCCGTGTGGGTTCTTGTGTGTATTTTTAATTTTCCCTTGTGTGTAAATGTTTTACCACAAACTGTACATGATAAGGGTTTCTCCCCAGTGTGGCTCCTCATATGTGTTTTCAAAGAAGACTTTTTCCCAAAAGTTTTCCCACACTGAAAGCATTTGCAGAGTTTGTCGCCACTGCGATTTTTCTTAACATCTTCAACATCATCATCGTCAAAAAGCAAGTCGTTGCCATCTAATAAAGGAGCAATTAAATTTTCTGCTCGCCATCCTTCTGTTGAGCTGCCGCTCAGAAGCTCCGCCCCTATGTTGGCCACGCCCAGATCATCTTCACTCTTGAAAGGCTCATCAGTTGACCATTTGACACATTCCTCGTTTTTGATTGGAGGTTGCTCTTCTCTTTTGCACTGTTGAGGGAACTCTGGCTCCTCCTCTTTAATTAGGGGCCATGTTCCTGTGTTTGCAGATTCCGCCCCTCCACTGGCCACGCCCAGAACATCTTCCCTCTTCACGAACTCACCAAGTGACCAGGTGAAATCATCTTCCTCCCTTTTGATTGGAAGTTGCTCGTCACCCATTTGTTGTTGAGGGAACTCTGGCTCCTCCTCTTTGATTTCGGGGAGCTCAACTTCCCGTTCAAGGTCAACAGACTCCTGCCCATCAGAACCAAGATCATTTCTGAAACCTGCAAAGATACAAAGATAATTGATTAACCATTTTCTAATTATAAAATGACTGAATTTATTGTTAACAGAAATGAAACCAAACGGAATAGGGCGCCATACATTCATTTCGTCACAATGCAGTACAGACACTCCTCAACTTACGAACGCAATTGGTTCCGAGCGATTGTTCATAAGTTGAATTTGTTTGTAAGTTGATTTAGTGCTATATTTTGTATTATAATTTATGTTTAAGGCCTATATAAGTATATTGAAGGTTTATATAAGTGCATTTGTATGTTTAAGGCTTGTATAAGTAACACGCATTGGTTTGTACTGAAAAAAAAACATTTAATAAAATGGAGAGAATATGTACAGTACTGTAGAGAGCGAGAGAGATTTATGTATTAGAAACTGGCCAAAAGAAGCGACCTAATGACGATTGCACAGTTTTCTTCTTTTTTTCATCATAAATGATGCAGTAGCACTGTATGGCATCATTCAATTGATTTGCAAACTTTGTGCAACGTTCAATATTTGGGTCCTGCTGCTCGATCTTTCTGTTTATAAATGGTACTGAATGTGCAACGCTCACCACTTTCTGACGCGCATCAAGCTTCGTTATTATTGCCACTCGTTTCAAATGAAATGGCTTGCCTCTTGCTTGCAACTCCCTCAATAGAAGCCTTTAGCTTTTTACCAACCATATTCAATATTGGATGCATGAGATATTTAATGATACAAATGAAAAAGGTTATTTGCACACTGGAGATACATTCACGCACTTCCGCATTGCAACGAAGAAGGTAGATGCTGGGTGAGCTGAGCTCTCACAGCGCCAGGCGTCGGTATTAGCGGCGGAAAGAAGTACTACTCCGAAAAAGACGCGAAATACAAAATTGGACTTGCGAACATTTTTGGACTTAAACGCAATTTGCAGACATGTTCGTATGTACCGTTGTTCGTAAGTTGAATGTTCGTAAGTAGGGGAGCGTCTGTACTTACTACTGTAGTACTCTCGTCAACAGCAACATGAGTTGAAAACTGTTTATAGGGGCATTTTTCAAAGTATGGCACTATTGGTCAGAAAAGTTTCTTCACTGGTGATGTAGCTCCTTAAAATTAGTGAAATCTTTTTTGGAGCATTTTCATTGTAAACATTGTCTTTTATGTTTTAGATTTTAATTATGTTAAAATGCTATCGCCAAAGGGGAGGCATTAAAAAAAGCATTATCTTTTTTTCAGTAGCAGGTTTATTATTATTTGGGGGATTAATGAAAGGCTCACCAGTTGACCATTTGACACATTCCTCGTTTTGGATTGGAGGTTGCTCTTCTCTTTTGCACTGTTGAGAGAACTCTGGCTCCTCCTCTTTAATTTGGGGCCATGCTGAGGCGTTTTCAGGCTCCGCCCCTCCGCTGGCCACGCCCAGATCATCTTCACTCTTGAAAGGCTCACCAGTTGACCATTTGACACATTCCTCGTTTTGGATTGGAGGTTGCTCTTCTCTTTTGCACTGTTGAGAGAACTCTGGCTCCTCCTCTTTAATTTGGGTCCATGTTGTGGTGTTTGCAGGCTCCGCCCCTCCGCTGGCCACGCCCAGAACATCTTCCCTCTTCATGAACTCACTAAGTGACCAGGTGAAATGATCTTCCTCCGTTTTGATCGGAAGTTGCTCGTCTCCCATTTGTTGTTGAGGGAACTCTTGCTCCTCCTCTTTGATTTGTGGGAGCTCAACTTCCCCTTCAAGGTCAACAGACTCCTGCCCATCAGCACCAAGATCATTTCTGAAACCTGCAAAGACACAAAGATAAATGATCAACCATTTTCCAATTATAAAATGACTGAATTTCTTGTTCACAGAAATAAAACCAAACGGAAGAGGGCGCCATACATTCATTTCGTCACAAAACAATCAATCACAGTGGGAATGTTGACAAGTTCAATGAACATTATGATAAATCATTGAAGAAGTAACTTTTAGGACATAACCTCGGTTTCAACACTACATCACCGTTAGACAACGACATGCGACTTTTGTCCTCCGCTGCCATTGAAGGGCTGCAAAAGAATCCTCGGCCCCAAACGGCTCCCCCGGATCCAACAAAGATATCAAGATGGTGGCGCGCACGGGTGCAGCGGCTCTATGCTCTCCTGTTTGGTGTTTTGTTTTCTCAATCTTATCGTTATTTACTAACATCTGCGAGGCAAACTTTTTCTAAAGTCTCCAGGATTTAATTACTTTCGGGAGCAGATGCGATATATACATCACAACAGATTACCAACGGACCTACAATATTCCCGAGGAAATCTTGAGACCACCGGGATGTCCGTGGATAGTCAGCCCACTCAGAGTACGACGGCGGCGGCGAAGGGAAAGAAAGCAAAAGCGCGGATGCCGGGCAGGCCTAGCTGCTAAGCTAAGGTAGCAACCACACCGAGCAACGCTTCCGAGTATCTTCTTGACCAACGCCAGATCCATCACCCACAAAATGGACGATTTGGAACTTCAGCTTGCTACCAACAGCTTTGTCAGGAACTGCAACATTATTTTCATCACGGAAACGTGGCTACACCTGGAAATCCCTGACACCGCGGTATCGCTAGCTAGCCGGGCGCTGTTTCGAAATGATCTTTCGAAAGAATTATCAGGGAAAAGCAAAGGGGGGTGGGGGGGGGGGTTCTCCTTTACATGTACATACACAATGAATGGTGCTGCAATAATAAGATCATTAACACTCACTGCTCCCCGGATTTAGAGCTCTTGGCAGTACGGTGCAGAACATTCTATCTACCTAGAGAGCTAACGATTGTCATTGTAATGGCTGTTTACATCCCACTGGAAGCTAATGTTAGCATGGCACTTAGCATCCTGCTAGCGGCCGTAAACAAACAGCAGCTTGACCACCCCAATGGAGTCTTTATTGTCGCCGGTGACTTCAACAAAGCATGTTTAAAGGCTGTTCTGCCTAAGTTTATCCAGTACGTGAAGTGTCACACCAGAGGAGATAAAACTCTAGACCACGTGTCAAACCGATTCCGCCGAGGGCCGCATTGGGTCCTGTTTTTTGTTCCAACCGATCCAGTGCCGACATTTTAACCAATCAGGTGTCTTCTAAAATAAGTAGCACCTGACTTTAATTTACTGATTACACTTGCAAAAGTTATCCTCTTGTTGAGTTGGAATGAAAACCTGCACCCCTGCTCTAGACCATGTTTATTCTAATATCAAACATGCTTATAGAGCCACACCCCTCCTTCACCTAGCTAGATCAGACCATCTCTGCCTGTACCTCACCCCCTCATTCACCCCACTCCGGAGGCTAACAAGGCCACAAATAAAGATAATAAAAACATGTCCCGAGGACGTCCTTTCTCAGCTGCAGGACTGTTTTTCCCGCACCACTTTGAGAACTTTTTGAACAACACAACCTCCAGGACTACACGGACACTGTACTTTCCTACATCAACAACTGCACGGACAACGTCACTGTTTATAAACGGATATGTTTTTTTCCTAACCAAAAACCCTGGATGACCAAGGAGACACAGACACTCATCAAATGCCGTAACACTGCCTTCAGGTCAGGGGACAAGGTACAATACAGCGCTGCCAGAGCAGAGCTGAAGAGAGGCATTAAAAAGGCCAAGGCAGCAAATACAAAGAAAATTGAGGAGCACTTCACAGGAAATAACTCATAGATGTGGCAGGGAATACGACATACAGACGCTCCCCTACTTACGAACATTCAACTTACGAACAACGGTACATACGAACATGTCTGCAAATTGCGTTTAAGTCGAAAAATGTTCGTGAGTCCAATTTTGTATGTTTTTTCCGAGAAGTGCCTCTTTCCGCCGCTAATACGCTTGGCGCTGTGAGGGCTCAGCTCACCCAGCATCTACCTTCTTCGTTGCAATGCGGAAGTGCGTGACGTATCTCCAGTGCGCAAAGAACCTTTTTCATCTGTATCATTAAATATCTCGTGCATCCATTATTGAATATGGTTGGTAAAAAGTGAAAGGCTTCTATTGAGGGAGTTGCAAGGAAGAGGCAAGCCATTTCATTTGAAACGAGTGGCAATAATAACGAAGCTTGATGCGCGTGAGAGTGGTAAGCGTTGCACATATAACAACTTGAATCGTTCGACCGTCAGTACCATTTATAAACAGAAAGATCGAGCAGCAGGACCCAAATATTGAACGTTGCACAAAGTTTGCAAATCAATTGAATGATGCCATACAGTGCTACAGCATCATTTATGATGAAAAAAAGAAGAAAACTGTGCAATCGTCGTTAGATCGCTTCTTTCGGCCAGTTTCTAATACATAAATCTCTCTCTCTCTATACAGTACTGTACATATTCTCTCCATTTTATTAAATGTTTTTTTCAGTACAAACCAATGCGTGTTACTTATACAAGCCTTAAACATACAAATGCACTTATATAAACCTTCAATATACTTATATAGGCCTTAAACATAAATTATAATACAAAATATAGCACTGAATCAACTTACAAACAAATTCAACTTAGGAACAATCGCTCGGAACCTAACTCGTTCGTAAGTAGGGGAGCGTCTGTATTACCAATTACAATGACAATAATGTGGCTGTTAACGCAGATGCCTCACTAGCAGAGGAATTGAACCGTTTCTTTGCCCGCTTTGAGACTGACAAATCAGACCCAGTCTCAACTTATCCACCACCAACCTGCAGCAGTACATTGGAGCTTCAGGAACATGAAGTGAGACAGGTACTGCGGACTGTGAACACCAGGAAGGCTGCTGGTCCTGACGGAGTACCTGGGAAGGTGCTCAAAGCCTGTGCTGACCAGCTGACTGGTGTTTTCCCAAAGATCTTCAATTGTTCCCTGCAACAATCCATCATTCCATCCTGCCTGAAATCTGCCACCATTATCCGTCCCCAAAAAGCCAACCATTGACAGGATGAATGATTATAGGCCTGTTGCTCTCACGCCTGTGATCATGAAGTGCTTTGAAAAGTTGATAGCCCGCCATATCAGGAATACAATCCCTCCCTCAGTTGACCCTCACCAGTTTGATTATAGAGCTAACAGGTCCACTGAGGATGCTAACGCCATTGCTCTACACACAGAACTGAGCCACCTGGAGCACCATGGGAACTACGTGAGGAAGCTTTTCATTGATTATAGCTCAGCCTTCGGCAGAGTGCCAGCAAGTCTGAAACTATCACTTGGTTGGGCTCTTGCCTGGGAAAAGCGCACTTTGTGGGAAGCACTTTCAATTTCGTCATACGCAGCTGGGTATGATGACAATTAGGCTTTTGTCTAGTCAATGATGATGACAAGCCTAAGTCTGATTTTATTTTATTTTATTTATTCAACACTATATTACCGGACACTCTGGCTGACAAACTCTCCCACCTTGGACTATCCTCTCCCATCTGGTGCTGGATAAAGAACTTCTTAACCAGACGACCACAAACTTTTAGACTTGGTCCCCACCTCTCTTCCTCCATTACACTGAGCACTGGCTCCCCTCAAGGCTGTGTACTGAGTCCTCTTCTGTACTCCCTGTACACATACGACTGTACACCAACCCACCACTCTAACTCCATCATCAAATTTGCCGAAGACACCACTGTGGTCAGACTCATCTCAGGAGAGGATGAGTCAGCCTACAGAGATGAGGTCAACAAACTGTCTTTGTGGTGCTCTGTGAACAATCTCACACTGAACACCACAAAAACTAAAGAAATAATCCTGGACTTTCGCAAACACAGCACAGATCTGGCCCCACTCCTCAGAAATTGAGTATGTGTAGACAGGGTCCAGTCCTTTAACTTCCTGGGGGTCCAGGTGACGGATAAGCTCTCCTGGTCTACATACACCACGGCAGTAGTGAAGAAGGCCCAGAAACGACTCCATTTCCTCAGGGTACTCAGGATGAACAACTTGGAAACTAAGCTTCTGGTGATCTTCTATAGAGCCACTGTGTAGAGCATCCTGGCATACTGGATTACAGTGTAGTACGCTGGAAGCACGGCAACAGACAAAAAGGCCATGCAGAGTGATTAACACTGCCCAGAGGATCGTCGGTTGCTCTCTGCCCTCACTGGAAGACATTGCCAGCCCTCGTTACCTCAGCTGAGCCGGGAACCCATACCATCCTGGTCACAACCTGTTCCAGCTGCTGACCTCTGGCAGACGCTACAGGTCTCACAAATACGGACAAATAGGCTTAAGGACAGTTTTTTTCCAACAGCCATCAGGACTCTGAACTTACAGTAGCACAACACACAATCCCTTCTGTGTAATAACTTCGGTGTGAGGTAACATGAAGGACGTTGGGCGGTGATCTGCCTCCTACTGACTGACTGAAGGTAAGTGAGGAGACAGTGGGAGGTAAGTGATCCGTTTTTTTTTCTTTGTTGGCATCTGCGAGGCAAACTTTTTCTGCAGTTGGCGGGATTTGGTTGCGCTCGAGGGATGATGCAATATATCCATCACGGCAGAATGCCAACGAGTCTGAAATTATCACTTATTTGGGCCTTTTGCCGGGAAAGCGCACCTTGTGGAGAAGCACTACCAATTTCGTCATAGGCAGCTGGGTATGATGACAATTAGGCTTTTGTCGAGTCAATGATGATGACAAAGCCTATGTCCGATTATTATTATTATTATGATACAATTAGAAAGAAGACAGACGTTTCTTTTTTAAAATTGAAGTGTGTATTTGAGAAATTTGTAAATTGGGGTTCGGCTGGGTGGATGGGGGTTTATTTTGTTTCATGAATTTTTGGACCAATAGACGCAGTCAACGTCTTCACACATGCAAAATATTGTAATCCACGGGTAGTATTCCCAACTGCAGGCTTTTAAAAATGGAATTGGGAGATAATAAAATGTACACACCCAAATAATCTCACATACATTGCAACATCAATAGAATAACATTTGGACACGGAAATTATAAATCACGCTGTGTACTGTAAACAAATGCTCATCAAAAGTGAACCCACCTTCTAGTCTGTGAAGAATAACTTTTGCTTGCATTAATTTGCATTCAATGGGGTGGCGGTGCCGTGTAAGGTCCTCTTTTACGTCAAAAAGTTCCCCCTGGAACTTTGTTGTTGTTTTATGGCAGCCATTTCGCACAATTGAATTCAGCTTTTTTACGACGTGTTGATGGAGACGCTTGTTTTTTTTATAGCAGCTAGCTAGCGAAGCTAAGCTAAATAAAGTTGCACAGTTTTAAGATGGATGACTGATGTTGAATCCGTATAGTGAATAATGCTAGAAACATCGTCAATACTTCAGTTTAGTTAAGTGACTGAAATTAAAAGACAAATTAGACGGGCAAAAAGTCAAATATTAGCAGACTAAGCGCTCCCTATTCGGCCATCTTTATTTTTTTTGCCCTTGCATTTCTTGTCAGGGGTGCATGATGGGAAAGACAGTTTCCCGTAATGCCAACCTTCCGTTCAAAATAAGATGTTTCATGTATGTATATTATTCAATCTATATTTGAAAATTGGGGGGGGGATCAATAATGTGAGACATTTTTTTTGGAATCGCTGCTTTTTGACGATATGTTGTGTTCTTTTTTTAACGGAAATAAAAAAAGTGTGTTATTATCATTCCTAAGGTTTATTCAAACTTTCTATTTGTAAATTGATCTATGATGTATGTTGCAGTCCACGAGTATCAAACCCCTGTTAATATATATTGTTTGGCTTCAAGTATTTTTCTTATAAATATGAAAACATGTTTTAATATTAATAGGATAATAGTAAGTATAACTAAGTGGCATATTCATTAATCCCGATTCTCGTATCATCAATTTGCTTTTTGTATATTTAAATTTTAATACTGTTAAACCTGGCAAAAACTTTGACTTGTGTCTCTAAATATTTTAACAATTTATACCTGAATGGCATTTATAAATTAAATGATTTCGTTATTATCTTTGTTGTATTGATTGTATGAGTTTTTAAAACGAGATGACTAAAAAAGATCAGTTGGTTATCATTTTTCCATTGGAGAAAAGGTTTATAATTCACACATTTCCACAATATGTTTCGTATTTCTATTCTTTTTTTTATGTTTTTCCCGTCTGAAGGCAAAATCTTCGCCGCTTGTATATGACGTCATCGCCACTGGCTGTTACAGATTATAGTACTGTACAGTGGTACCTCGTCACACGACCGCTCGTCATACAATATTCTCGTCTTACGACGGAAATTTCGATCGAATAATTCGCCCGTCATGCGATCGAAATTTTGTGATGCGACCAAGCCAGGTGGCCATGGCACTGTCTTTTTTGCATATCTTTCGTGTATAACAATATTTACGAGCACCGAATGAGTTATTCAGACCAGGAAACGCACAACGCGCATGCGCGGGTAAGAGAGGGCTTTCTGGGTAATGAAGTATACTCGTGCACACAACGCCGACAGGCAATGTCACTCAGAATAAAACTTTACCCACAATCAATACGTGGGTAAGCTCAGCTGCTGCATTTCCTGTTATTTTTATCTAATACGAGGAGTATTATATTACTTCTCGTTCGCTGGCTCGCAACTCCCCGCAATAGCATCCCGGTAGCAACTCTATCATAGGCGCCGTTCGAGGGGATGCGAACACAGATGCTACAAGCTAAAAGGGAGCTGCTAGCCAGCGCCCCCGAAGCTCCCATGAGCAGCGGAGCGATCGCTGATAAAAGACTGCTGCTCGTTGGCAAGTGGTTGGCGTTATCCGATTGTGAGGACATTTGTGTGCATCATTTTCGGAATATTTTGAAGGGAATAGTACAACAGCAAACAGCCCATCGACAGCGAACGTGAGGGTGGAGTGTTTGTTCCGTTTACGAGTGCGTTGCGTGGAAAAAAAAAACGAAGCCCCCCGCCCCTTTTGTGCCCCTCTCCCCTCGGCGAAATCCGCCCAATTTTAGTAAGATTAAACACATTTCATTTTTTTAAACCACTAGTTATGTGTTACTTTGTTAATAGATGGGGAATTAGAAGAAATAAAACATTTTTTCCAAACCAATATCGTGTTTTGGTGTTTTTTTCAGAGGGCTGGAACGAATTATAATTTGTTCCATTCATTTCAATGGGAAACGTCCGCTCGAGTTACGAGAACCTCGTCATACGATCTCAGTCTCGGAACGGATTATGATCGTATGTCGAGGTACCACTGTATAGTGATCAGTTAGCGACATCTAATGGTTCATCATTGTAGCACGTTCTCAGTTCTAGCCATAATGCTATGCGCTGTCATGCTTCGATTCATTCAATAAAGTCACGATCAGAAACAACAATGCCACCCCGTTAAATATTTCATTATGAAATATTAATTGTGTAACGTAAAGTATATATCAGTCTATCATGCACTTATGATCATCAAAAGTGAACGTACCTTCGAGTTTGTGAAGAACAACTTTGGCTTGCATCATTTTGCAAACAAAAAAATGTTGATTACATGAGAGATCCTCTTTCACGCCATAAAGTTCCTTCTGAAACTTTGCCGCAACCGGCGTCGTTCTCCCAGACATTTTTCACACTTTTTTGTGTTCGCTTGACGACGTACTGATGCAGACGACGTGTTCCTTTGTTAGCTGCCAGCTAGGCTAGGCTAAAGTACGAGTCCCAAAACGGATTGAAGACAAACGGACTGACGTTCGAGTCCACAAACTATTTAATGTTGAGCATGTTGTCGAGGTTTCGTTTCATTTAAGTTAAATTAAATTGAGGAGAAACAAGAGGCACACAAACAAAAAGTTAAAACCCTAGCCATGCAGAAATGAACGCCCGAATCCCTTCTTCTTCTTCTTTTTCTTCCGCTGGGGGTTTTACGGTTGTCGGCAGCCAACGTACTGTAGCATTATCGCCCTCTACTGTCTCAATACCTCAAAATACCAAGTTCTCAATTCAGATTTTAGACAGAGGGGGCGATAATGTTAAATTTGGTCTCTTAATGCCACAGCGTGAAGAGAGCAGCTCGAAGTCCAGTTCTTGTCTAGCTAGCCGTGACACTAAATCGAAAAGCTACATTTTCAGAAAAAGTTAGACAATTTTAAGGACATTTGCTTTAAATGTTACATTGTGTTTGATCTTATTGCAAGTAACAAATAACACATTTTAATATTTAAATATAAGGGTTTATAAGGTTATTTCACAATTTAGAACTACACAATCCCTCATTCAGCCTCATTCAAGGTAGTGTGGACACGCGGTCCACGCCGCTGGATATAAGTTTCAGTCTCTCAGGAGGCATGGGTTCAAAACCCACCACTGCCAATAATACATGGGCTATTTATGGTTCTTTTGTTGGAGTGCTTATGGCTCTTCACTAACCTGTAAGATACAATGTGAAACCACTGGTGAGAGAGCTGAGTCCCGAACACACTAATAGGAGTGTCACGTTTGCACACCACTGTGTCACTGACGCTACCTCTAGCTTCGCTTTAATCATAATGATTTTTTTTACGAGACTCCTTTTTACATATCAACGGCGTAACAATGTTATTAAAGAACAGAGAATTTTTGTATTTTAAAAGTGTAGGAATGTTAAAGTAAATGCAGACATTTTCAGGTATGCGGCCCAGTGGGGCGAGTGATTAGCGTCGCGGCCTCAAAGCTCTGGGGTCGTGGGTTAAATTTTTTAACTTAAAATCCAGCGTGGGTTTGAGTGTGCATGGTTGTCCGTCTCCTTGTGCCCTGCGATTGGCTGGCCCCCGATTCAGGGTGTCCCCCGCCTCTGGCCCCGGAGACAGCTGGGATTGGCTCCAGCACCCCCCGCAACCCTAATGAGAATAAAGCGGTTCAGAAAATGAGATGAGATGAGTTTCCCTCTTATCACACTAAACGTGTATCGCATACCTGTCAACTTATACGTTTTTCCCGTATTTTATACGTTTTTTGATCATTTCAAATTGTGTACGCCGTATAACAACTTTTGTACGGGATTTTTTTTAACTACGTTTTTTGTAAAACGGATGTCGTTTTACGCATTTCGGCTCTAATCCGGATCGTCTCGGTCACTGGTAGCAGACGAAAACGTCATCGTCAACTGCTAATATTGTCATGCTTTAAGCATGATATGCGCACACGCATTCCCCTTTCACACGAAACAGGAAATGATTAAATCATTTCCTGTTTCGTTATTTAAGCAGCTATGAGTCATAGCGCCTGGGTCCGAATACATTCACGGTCGCGTCACGACAACGCGGCGCGACCATAACACTTTTACGTGCACCCTATGTGAGTAAATATGTGCCGCGTTGCATTTGTACGGTTTTCTATTGCTTAATACGGGGAATTCCAATCATCAATACGGGGAGGAATTGGCCCAGGTTGACAGGTATGGTATCGTTGTAGTTTGATGTATATGTAAATGTATGTTACTATTGACCATATACTAAATTGTATTTTAGAATTAGGGGATGGAATAGGACCTTGCTCCTTCCACTCTATGCATCAATCTGTTATTGCAGTATCTCCAAGAAAGGTGCACCACTCGCTCTTTATCAAAATACATTTACTACTTACTCTTGGAATTCCTAACTTAATGATTGAAATGACAGAAGCAAACCTGAAATTTAATAGATTAATCATGCGGATGAGGGGAGATTTAAATTAACAAATTAAAGCCTTTCTTTTGTAACAATATCCAAGTAAAACATGACTGTATAAACATTCACATCTTATATAATAATATATAGGTTTGACAATTATCATTTTTGCCAGTACAGCTAGTTTAAATGCCTGCTCAGCATCGAGGTGCCACTCTTTTTGGTGTAATATGAAAGCAAAGGGCCACATTGACTACATTCAGCGAAACCAACGCAATTTTCTGTAGCATATTCAACAATCAATTTGAAGCTTTTCCACATACTGTTTCTCTTCTAATCTCATTAATCTTTTGCCTTTCACTAAAGACTTTCGTGGAGAGGAACAATAAGAGTTTTAATCAAATTTTGGATGCTCTGCACTAACAGAGCTTCCCCTCTCTGTCGATGGTAAATATGAACTTTCTACTTATCTGAAACTTAAAGTTAATTCAGGCAATATTCCCCCTTGAATTCTTATAGACTATTTATGTCCTTAAGCATCTCACCTTGTTCAATCAAATATTTGATGTTCTGTGCTACCAGAGCTGTCCCTCTCTGTCAAAATTAAATATGGAATTGCTATTGATATGGCGCAATGGTATTTCACAATTTCAATGCTTGGATTTATACATACTGTTTACATCCTCAAACATTTGACTTTGTTAATTGAAGTAGTGATAAAGTAAAATGTATTATGTCAATTGATTAATCAACTAACACTCATTGCTGACAAACCCACTGCTTAATTCATGAATGTTTTAACTTATATTACTGTGAAGAGGCGGTTTTTATGTAGAAAGCTTCAGATGTTCGTTTCCCTTTTTTAACTTTGGATTTTTTTAAAAAAATACTTACTATTTGGTATTTAATTCTTCGAAGCATCATTTTGTTAGAGATTATAAAAATGTTATTTGTAGAGAAGGGCTATTTTGTTCGACTTGTATTTTAATTTGTGCCTTTGTTCACTTTTTTTGTGCGCGTGCATGCGCGGGTGTGTTTTATTACGGTGTAGTAAACGGGCACGTGACTGAAGATGGCGAGCACGTGAAAGAAGAGGGTGCTGCAGCCGGGGACAACTCATACTTACCTGGCCGGGGAGATACCATGATCAAGAAGGTGGTTAACCCAGGGTGAGGCCCAGCCATTGCACTTTTGGTTGTGCTGACCTCTGTGAATTCTCCAAATATGGGAATCTCGACTGGATAGTTTCTGATAGTGGGGGACTGCGTTTGTGCTCTGCCCTGATTTGTTGTCAAGAAATAACATTCAAGCAACTGACCAAACTTTTAAATAATTCAATATGGTTAAATCCCAGAGATTCAGCAACCTCGTCGTATCAAACTCACCGTGCTCCAGAGGCTACGTCGGAGCTGCAGGTAAATGCAATTGAAAAGCGTCCGATAAAATAGGTGAAAAAGTCATTTGAAAAAGGAAACAAAAACCCTGATTTAAAAAAAAACACAGATACACTAGTCACCAAAATGGCAGACACAATTTAACGAGTGTCCATCAAGAGAATGTGGACAAAAGCATGAATCGGCACGGGATTACCATTCTTGTAGTATTACTCCCACTATTTTAAACTTAACATTTTAAACAAAGGCAAAACCAAAATATTTCATTGCATTTCATCCTGATTTCGTTCTAATGGTCAAGATGCTTATGTGAAACAAAATCAGCATATTCATTGGCCCAGCATGACTCTACGATTTTTTAATTATGCTTTTTAATAAGAACTAGTGCTAAGAAAGGCAGTACATGTCTCTTAAGATCATTCGTCCCCCGATTCCATGACAAAAACGTCTCACTGTAGACCCCCTCCAGCGAAATAAAGTTGATTAGGCGGACACGGGGTTAAAATTGGGGCGGGATCTAAGACGCGAAGGGGCTCGGCGTTGCCTTACCCATCATGCAATGCATGTATAAGAAAGACTAGCCAACGTGGAACGGTTTTTCGTCTTTATCCATTCACTTAGTTACGATACGTTATCAAAGAGGAGGAGCCAGAGTTCCCTCAACAACAAATGGGAGACGAGCAACGTCCAATCAAAAGGGAGGAAGATCATTTCTCCTGGTCACTTGGTGAGTTCGTGAAGAGGGAAGATGTTCTGGGCGTGGCCAGTGGTGGGGCGGAACCTGCAAACACAGGAACATGGCCCCTAATTAAAGAGGAGGAGCCAGAGTTCCCTCAACAGTGCAAAAGAGAAGAGCAACCTCCAATCAAAAACGAGGAATGTGTCAAATGGTCAACTGGTGAGCCTTTCAAGAGTGAAGATGATCTGGGCGCGGCCAACATAGGGGCGGAGCTTCTGAGCGGCAGCTCAACAGAAGGATGGCGAGCAGAAAATTTAATTGCTCCTTTATCAGATGGCAACGACTTGCTTTTTGACGATGATGATGTTGAAGATGTTAAGAAAAATCCCAGTGGTGACAAACTTTGCAAATGCTTTCAGTGTGGGAAAACTTTTGGGAAAAAGTCTTCTTTGAAAACACATATGAGGAGCCACACTGGGGAGATACCCTTATCATGTACAGTTTGTGGTAAAACATTTACACAGAAGGGACACTTAATTAGTCATGCAAGAACACACACAGGCGAAAAACCATTTTCGTGTTCAGTTTGCGGTAAAAGATTCACACGGAAGGGACACTTAATTAGTCATGCAAGAACCCACACTGGTGAAAAACAATTTTCGTGTTCAGTTTGCGGTAAAACCTTTTCTCAAAAGCAACACTTAAAAACGCACACAAGAACCCACACTGGTGAAAAACCATTTTCGTGTTCGGTTTGTGGTCAAAGATTCACACGGAAGGGACACTTAATTAGTCATGCAAGAACCCACACTGGTGAAAAACCATTTTCGTGTTCGGTTTGTGGTCAATGATTCACACGGAAGGGACACTTAATTAGTCATGCAAGAACCCACACTGGTGAAAAACCATTTTCGTGTTCAGTTTGTGGTAAAACATTTAAACGGAAGGGAAGTGTAACAATACACACAAGAACCCACACGGGTGAAAAGCCATTTTCGTGTTCAGTTTGTGGTCAAAGATTCACACGGAAGGGAATCTTAATTAGTCATGCAAGAACCCACACTGGTAAAAAAACATTTTCGTGTTCAGTTTGCGGTAAAGCCTTTTCTCAAAATGAATCCTTAAAAATCCACATAAGAACCCACACTGGTGAAAAACCATTTTCGTGTTCAGTTTGTGGTCAAAGATTCACACGGAAGGGAGACTTAATTAGTCATGCAAGAACCCACACGGGTGAAAAACCATTTTCGTGTTCAGTTTGTGGTAAAACATTTAAACGGAAGGGAAGTGTAACAATACACACAAGAACCCACACGGGTGAAAAGCCATTTTCGTGTTCAGTTTGTGGTCAAAGATTCACACGGAAAGGAGACTTAATTAGTCATGCAAGAACCCACACGGGTGAAAAAACATTTTCGTGTTCAGTTTGTGGTAAAACATTTAAACGGAAGGGAAGTGTAACAATACACACAAGAACCCACACTGGTGAAAAACCATTTTCATGTTCAGTTTGTGGTAAAACATTTACAGAGAAGAAAAATTTAAAAATCCACATAAGAACCCACACTGGTGAAAAACCATTTTCGTGTTCAGTTTGCGGTAAAGCCTTTTCTCAAAATGAATCCTTAAAAATCCACATAAGAACCCACACTGGCAAAAAAACATTTTCCTGCTCGGTTTGTGGTGAAGCCTATTCTCGAAAGCAATATTTAAAAAAACACTTATTAACCCACACTGGAGAACAATGTTTTCCTGCTCAGTCGGTGGCCACAGATTCGCTACAACCGCCCAATTAAAAAGCTACACAATTGAAAAACCTGAAAAGAAGACTTAACAACCCGCAGAGGAGAAAAGCCCTTTTTTTGCTCGATTTGTGGCAGGAATATCTTAAAAACACAATTACCCACACGTCAGAAACCTTTTTCCTCCTCAGCTTCTTGCCAGAGATTTTGTCGTAAGGATAGACTTAAAAGACGCAAATGTGTTGTAATAAGCAGTGGCCAATCACGGCTTTGCTTGCTTTTTCAAATTCTGTATGAAAGATCATTGTAATCGAAGTATAATTGTATTTTGCATTCTGAAATTCTTGTTTACACTTTTTAATCTGTAATTTAACGTGTCATCTTTTTGGTAGTTTCAATAAAGCTCTCTTTTTGGTGAAAAATACTTTTTGGGTCTTTTTTTGACAAAATCAACCCTCCAAATTTTATAGGTAACAAAAAAGTGAAGCGTTATTTGCTCAGATTTAATGAATACATTAATTGGAACAATTTGACAAATTATTATATAAAAGATTGTTTTCTTTCTACAGGTGTGAAAATACGGTAACTTCATGTCTGTAATTAACGGTAAATTGTTTTTATCTTTTTGATGTTGAAGGGGATTATTGGTAGATTTTTATTTTATGTGTAACTATTGGAAAAACATTGAGTAAGAAAGTTTTATAGGAGATGATAGACAAACTACAAAGGGAATGTAATGTTAAATGTTTGCAAAAGACTACTAGATTGGGGTATTTTTCACATTATTGAATTAATTTGGAGTTCTTGATTAGCATGCATTTTATATGGCTTAATTGCTGTAAAGGGTACAGGCTTAATATATTAATCGTTGCCAACAGGGGAAGATGGTGGTTCAATTCTATTTAAAAATATACATTTATTTATTTGTTTCTGAATGTGAATGTAACTATTGCAGGGAACGAGTGCCCTTTTTTGTGTGCCAGGCTGGAGAGGTGGTTTTTAAACTCCTGTGAAGAATCCAGCTTGGTTTTCCTTTTGTATTTTTTTCCTTTTTTTTTTAGGTTACACAGTCTTTCTATTGTTTTGGAATCAAGTCGACCTTATGTTGGCTTCTGAGAAGTAAGTAAAGTTTGTATATGGAGGAAGCCAGTCTAGCTATTTATTACAGTACAGTAATACCTCGACATACGAGTGCCCCGACATACGAGCAATTTGAGATACGAGTAAATTTTCAAGCAAATATATATCTTGAGATATGAGACAAATGTTGATATACGAGCATACAGCGGACCCGAGAGGCTGCTCATAAGAACTTCATGCGTACTGTCTTTCCCGTCGCAAGGCCCTCGTGTAATGTCTCCACGAGCACTGGGCGAAGCGTTGCATTTTTTCAGTGTTTTTTTTCCCGTTAGCCAATGCGAATGGCGGAGGAGCTTGTTCGATAATACGAGAGGAATATAGTACTTCTCGTTGGCAAATGGTCCTGTGTTATCCTATTGTGAGGACATTTGTGTGCATCATTTTGGGAATATTTTGAAGGGAAGACAAAATCAAACAACTGTCAATATTGACTGGCAAATAGAGCCAACACGGGACAAGAAAGGTATCAAATGTCAAAAAAATTAGAATTAAGTTTAGTGTTAGGTTCGATTAAACTTATTTTTGAGTGTGTCTGCATCGTAATCCAAGTTTATTTAAATTAGTTTGTTATGTTACGAGCGTGTTGCCGTGCAAAAAGTATCTCTGTCTAATTTTACTACTATTAAACACATTTTAGTACTATTAAACCACTAGTTATTTGTTACTTTGTTAATAGATGGTGAATTAGAACAAATAAAAATGTTTCTCCAATCCAATATCCTGTTTTTGGTGTTTTTTTTAGAGGCTTGGAATAAATTAATTTGTTTTTAGTTCATTTCAATGGGAAACGTTCGTTCGAGTTACGAAAATATCGACATGCGAGCTCAGTCCCGGAACAAATTATGCTCGTTTGGAGTATCCTACTTGACGATGGAGCCCATCCCCCACACAGTTCCTGTTGTTTTGTTTAGTCGGATATGCACTTTGCTACTAACATCTAGTGTTGTGCAGAACATTAATGGAGTCATTAAAAAATTGCATGAATCTGCTAATTGGGGTTAGTCATAATTTTAAATCGTGTGATAATTTTTTTTTCTTAGTGTTAGAATTATTATGGAATATTCTATATGTGTTGTAAGCATTTTTAATAAGTGTTAGAATTATTATGGAATATTCTATATGTGTTGTAAGCATTTTTAATAAGTAATAAGGCATTTTAATTACTTTTGTATAAGACTGGGACAAACTCGAGGTCACCCTGCTGGCTCCAGCTTGTTGACATAACACCTCACCCTCCAAGGACTGTTTACTGGGAGATCTACGAAGGACTCATAAATTGTTTTGTCTGGGACACCGGCAGTTTACCTTATAAAGAAATTATTATGCTTATACTGCAAATTCTTACGCAGGTGTTTTTCTTTCAATGGCAATTGTTTAAATCAGATTACCTTTGAATGTTTTGGTTATGTGCCGCTAAATGAACCGAAGAGTGTGCCGCTCGTCAGAATGCACTGGGGACTAAGACGGCGTCACATTGCATCTCCTTGCAAGTTGTAAGCAGAGTTTGTTGAAAGATGTTTTTCCTTTTTTAATTAAATATTACTAATAATGATTTAAAAGGTTTGAATCATTATTCCAACATTTGGTCCTTCGAGTAGCCGGGGTCAACAAACCGATAGGGAATCCAGACGCTGCGGTTTAATATCTGGAGTGACCGTGAATCCCTTTTCCAGGCCGGACTATTTCTCAGCAGCGCCTGTTTTCTAATCGGTTGACGACTATCCTCTTGGTAAGCATCTTTCGACATTTCTGCCGAGTCCGCGTGTGATGGCTGCATATTGTTGACGGGTTCCGAGTGCGTGAAGGGCATCACACGCGAAGGCCTTATTTTGAGAAGTAAGGCTCGCGTCCTGGGGATTAGCGATTTTAAAAAACCCTGTGGATACTAGTCACTAGCAGGTAGACACGGTGTGGTCTATAAACATCTGCCGTGTACAAAAAAAAAAAGGTACTACGGGGGCACACAAATCCACTCCAAAAATGGGTAGTGGAGACAGTAAAGCGGCTATTGACGATCCAAAGATGCGTCTGCCGTGTAAGGATTGGAAATTTGTTGAGAATCAGAGCGCTTTGAGAATTAAACATCTAAACTTATGGATAAATAAATATGGATTTGCTGGCCAGCTTAATATGCATAAGATTTTGATACTGCAGGATAAAATACGTGCTAAACATGGGGGAAATCTTAACAAAATGGAGCAGGAGGGATATAATGATACCTATTATTGGTTTATGATACATGGGTTAAATCAGTTAACGGTGGGACTGGAAACACAGAGGCTGTGTTATTCCACAGAAAAGAGGACGGGGAGACTGGCCCGGTGGGGAAGAAATGTGTTGTTGTTGTTGTTAAAAAGGAGGGCCCCCTCCGACAAATATGACCAGGTCGGGAGGGCCCGTGGGGGACATGGGGAGAAAACACTATCTCCCCAGGCCGGGGCGCCGCCAATGAGTGATGTGTTATTGAACAATATCCCATGATCGAAGTTGCTGATACTAATGTGGGCAAGGAGCAGGCTCCTACTAAATTTGGATGTTCGAATCCAAAAGCTGATGGTGGCCCGTTGTGTCATGACGGGCGTAATTTGAATTTAAGAGTGCATGAACTGATTGATCGGGTTACGGGGAAGTTTAAAACAAAAGTTAATTATACCGTGATCAGCAGAGCTAAGCAGAGGGATGGTGAGCCTTTTGCAGAATATCAAATCAGGATGACGGCTTGTTTTAAGGCCAACAGCGGCCTCGCTGAAGACCACGCGGTGGGCAGCATTTATCAGGAGCAGCTAAAAAAATGTGTTGCATGCTCATTCAAATGTGTTGCATGCTCATTCAAATTATACTTATATATATTACATATATCGCGTGATTGCCTGGACAAAAATGTCTCTAAAAACAAGGCAGGCCTGCTCAAAATGATTTGAATGAGGATTTTGAACATGAGGATGTTGAGCAAATTTTAAACCAGATATCACATTCTTTGGGATTGAATTCAATTGGATTTTTTTTGTGTGATGCTGAAAGTTGTAAAATGGCAATTAAAATGGTTATTTCAAAGAATGAAATGGCTTATTGTGGCTTATCCTGGTTTCGTTCCCGTCTGCTAGCGGGAATATTTTGGTTAACAGAAATACAAAACAGCAAATTAAATGTTTAGCGGGGTTGCCAAAACTGCGTTTTGGTCAGACTCTAAACTTGCCGAATAATGCTTTGATTGCGGGGGGAGCGCTCTGTTTTGATGCGGCTGAATATTACAATAATTGGCCTTGGGGGTGCTGAAGCAAACTTGAGGGCAGAAATGGGTTTTGCTATGATATAGTTGTGCTTGCAGCATATTGTGATTATGGGGTCTTGGCAAACTATGGTGATATAGTTGGATATCGGGAGAGTAATTAATTTAGTTTATTAATTTAGTCTTCTCTAAAAAATAATTGCTCACAGGAGGCACAGGAGGGGAAGCATTGGGCACAAAGAAAAGAGAGCACTTTGGAATTTGTAAACAAAAGATAAGGATGCTGCTTCTGCAGCGAGCATGAAGGTCAATGTCTTTCGAGGTGATAGAAAATCTGTTTGGCAAAGATTGATTTGGGGAAAGCTTTGGAATTGGGAATAATACTATTATTATTATTTTATTTTCTTTTTTGTGAAGTTCAAAGGGCTCTTAATTGAAGAGAGCTAGTTTTGGAGGATAAAACGATATTATTACTGTTTTTGAATGGTTGGCTGGTTAAAGAAAAATGAATGGATTTTTTACAATATTATGGCATATTGGTTACAATTTGTGGGTCCTTTATTAAGCATTGAAAATTGTAATTAGGAAATGCCTAGTAAAAGGTGGATTTCACTAATTTAATTATTGTAGATTTTTCTTGTGGTAACAGGGAGCTATAAGAAATGGCTCTTATCTTAAGTAAACATAGTATGGGGTGATTTGCAATTTATGTCTTAGGTATTAAGGGTTATTTGGTTGTTAAAGAAATCAGACATGAAATTAACAATGCGGAAATGAGAAATTTCATGGCATTCGTCCAAATTGTTAGGTAAATTGAACCTGGCTGGGGTAGATAAGATAATTGGTTAAGGATAGGCATAGTTTCCCTAGAAGAAACATGGAGCGTCTTTAGGTGCACAAAAGACTTTCCTTGTTTGACCTGAAGGGGGCGTATGCTTTGCTATAGGTCATATTGATGACTATTGGGACGTTATTACTGTCTATTGCTTTAGAGGCATACACATTCAGAGTTTAGCCAAAACTTACTGCATTGCAATTATGGGGTTAATACAACTGAATGTTACGGTGATAACGATGGGCAATAACAAGCTTAGATAAAGGGGACTATCTACAACAAAGTCTGGTAGGGCCTTCCATGGTGTGAAACAAGTGAAATAATGTCTATGTTTTAAAAATAACAGCTCCAAATTATAAAATATCAACCTTGGAGAAATGCTTTAAGTAGATGGGTTGACTAGAATGGGCAAAATTCGATAACATTGAAAGGGGGTGTAACATAATCCAGAACATGGAGATAAAGTTTTTACAAACGGTTAAAATACAAAAAGGGGGTGTGTGTGTGTTTCAATGTGTCACAACTTTTCCGTTATTGAACAAATTTCTATTTTTAGATATGTGGCATGTGAATCTAATACATTAATTATCTAGTTTCTTCAGGCATCAATCTTGATGATTGGGGGAGCACTCTAAATTTCTTGATTATGAGTGCCAGCGTGGATGAGTGTCTGTCTTTTGTGTTTCAATTGGCTAGCCACCAAGATATATCAATATTCTAATATCAAGGTGGAATATTTCTGAAATCGCTGATAAGCCTTTCAAGGACGGCGGTGGCAGAGTAGGACAGAAACAAAAAGAAAAGAATTTCGCCAAATGAAATTTTTTGATTTCTGCAATGGGAAATTTTGGGAACCTGGGGGACTAAACAAAAACAAAAGACTTATCTGGGAGGGCTGCCATTTTGAGTCATGGTAAATTTCATGCCTCAAAAAAGGGGGAGGTTATATATTCAATCTATATGCAGATATATGGCAAAAACACGGGCGATTCCCCCTTATGTCAAGCTACAAAAGCTACATATCCATTTCAAAGGATACACATGGATTTTATAGAATATGTGTGGTACATAACAGTCCTAAAACAGATTGGGGAAACCTTGTTGCAGAAACTGGTCTAGATTGGCAAGCTTGGGTGACACACGCGTGCGAAAAAAACCCATCAGGCCTTCGATAAAATTAACCCATACGGTGGGGGCATTACAAATCATAATTCAGACTGACAAATTAACTTGTGGATCTTTGTCTGACGTTTTTCCTAAGTCCATGGGTAAGAAGGTCGTCAGAGATGGAAACACCCGGATCCTCCATAGTAAAATTAAAATCTGAGATGACCAGAGAATTCATTTCTGCAACGGGGAGTTCCCAAACGGGAGGCGGTAAGAAATAATTGGTTATTGTTGATGGAAAATGCAGCTATTATAAATCAAACCTGTATCAAACCTGTATAACATGTATGGGGGGCCGACCTCTCTTAAGAGTAGTACCCGCGCAAATTACCCCTGATTGTGTAAAGGAGATAATGACAAAAGATGTAAGCCCAAAATGTATGAAATGGAATAATGTCTACCCAGTTACAACGGCAGCAAAGGACAAGCCTAACTTTTCAACACATGTCGCGTTTAATCATTTTACCTGCTTAGTCCTCACAGGGCACGGTCCGGCACTGGGAGCGATAAATGTGACGTGGTGTGCCCACGTCCTAAAACAGACTGCACCCCTGATTCCACGTTCTGACCTATGGTGGTGGTGGGGTCAAAACAAATTATACGACTCCTGCCAAAATGACAGCAGGACTTTGTGCCTTGGTCTCACTGCTATTACCAGTGTCTGTTTTTCCATCTACAGTAGAGGAGATACAATTGGCTGCACAGAAATCCGGTATGATGGCGGGCCCCTCGCGACGGCGTCGCATGGAGAGAGGGTGATCCGACATACATTGATGATGAGTATAAGTTGGCTAATCAGATCGCAGCAGGTTGGGAGTATATTTTTCTTTTAATTACTCCAAACAAAAATGTTGATTGGATAAATTACCTGCATTACAATGTCCAAAAACTTGGAAATTATACTGAACAGGGATTTGTGGCGATAAAGGAACAACTGGCAGCCACTAGTCTGACGGCGTTCCAGGATCGTGCAGCGGTTGAAATGCTTCTTGAAGGAGCAGGGGGCGTATGCAACGTTTGGAAATGTTGCACTCAACAACACGCCCCCCACTGGGTCCCACACCAGGGCCAACGATGGCCTGCAGACCCTAAACCGCAAGATGAAAAAGCATCCTGGAGTAGAATAATGTCCGCTGACAGATTTGTGGCCTCACTAATAATGATTTGGCCTAATTTGTGGTAGCCCTTTTTGCTACGATTTTGACATTATGTGGGTGTTGTATTATTCCCTGCTTAAGATCTTTGATGAGCCGACTTATAACCACTGCGATTGCCCCTACAAATTCCAAATTGCATGAATTATATCTCCTACTGAAGAAACGTGCTGACACTAACAGTGAATTCCAGGAGCATGGTAATTACGAGGATGGATTGGACGAAAATGATCTTGTGTTCTGCTTTTCAGACCTGCCGAACGAGTAGAGCCTAAGCGGGTAAAATTAAAACAGCCAACGGTGATATCCCTCTCATTTTGAATTTGTCATAAAATGAATAACAAACATATAGTAAAAGGAGGGAATGTTAGAATTATTATGGAATATTCTATATGTGTTGTAAGCATTTTTAATAAGTGTTAGAATTATTATGGAATATTCTATATGTGTTGTAAGCATTTTTAATAAGTAATAAGGCATTTTAATTACTTTTGTATAAGACTGGGACAAACTCGAGGTCACCCTGCTGGCTCCAGCTTGTTGACATAACACCTCACCCTCCAAGGACTGTTTACTGGGAGATCTACGAAGGACTCATAAATTGTTTTGTCTGGGACACCGGCAGTTTACCTTATAAAGAAATTATTATGCTTATACTGCAAATTCTTACGCAGGTGTTTTTCTTTCAATGGCAATTGTTTAAATCAGATTACCTTTGAATGTTTTGGTTATGTGCCGCTAAATGAACCGAAGAGTATGCCGCTCGTCAGAATGCACTGGGGACTAAGACGGCGTCACATTGCATCTCCTTGCAAGTTGTAAGCAGAGTTTGTTGAAAGATGTTTTTCCTTTTTTAATTAAATATTACTAATAATGATTTAAAAGGTTTGAATCATTATTCCAACACTTAGTTTGTCAAGATAATGATTTTAAACAAAAAAAGTCTGAACAAAGGCACGAATCAAAATACAACTAGAACAAAATAGCACTTCTCTACAAATCACATTTTTATAATGTCTAACAAAATTATGCTTCGAAAATTGAAAACCAAATACTAGACGGTATTTTTTTTAAATACAAAGTTCAAAAGGGAAACGGACACCTGAAAACCGCCTCGTCAGAATAATATAGATTAAAACACTCAGGAATTAACATCAACATACATATTACTTTTACTTCATTGAACAAAGTCAGATGCTTGAGGACGTAAACACTGCAAAAATGCAAGCAGTGAAATTGCGTGAAAAAACCATTAACCCAGATTAATATTAAATACTACATATTTAGTTGAGACAGAAACAGGAAGCTTTGCTAGCACAGAGCATCAAAGATTTGATTGAAAATCTTATTGTTCCTCTCCACATAAATCTTTAGTAAAAGGCGAAAGATTTGTGCGATTTGAAGAGAAGCAAGAGTGTATTGATGAAGAATTGACAGAACGAACTACGTCTATATCCGCAATAGTAGTTTAATACAGGCTAAAGCACTAAAAACTAGTGTGTGGTTCCAATCCATTGAGCAGCCAATCACATTGCAGAAGCTGTATTATGCAGCCAATCACGTTTCAGCACCTGTATGAGGCAGCCAGGGGATTGGAGAGCATTGTGATATAATATGATCCAGGGCATACGTGCATCCTTTGGGTGCAAATGGGTTGGACTTAATGGTGCAATGAAATTAGTAATTAAACCAAATGATCCAAAATGGAGGTGTGATCGTGAGCCCGAGCCCGTCTCTCTCACTGACTTTTTATTTTTTTAAATAGATGTTTATAACAATGTATAATGAAACTATGTGTTCACTAAACTATGTTACACCCTGCATTCGATCTTGACACACAGGGGGAAATAATCAGAACAGTGAGATGTTGTTGTTACTTCAATCCAACTTTTACTGTAATCAATTAACACAAAAACCCATAACATACAATTAAACCCATATATATACATTATCAACACGTTAGAACCCAAAACATAATGTACAATTACACCTATATATATATAAATATATATATTAGCAACACTTTAGAACCCAAAACACAATGCACACACACACTCGTTCAACACACGGTCATAACTTGTTATATCTTTTCCTTTTACAACTTCTAGTAGTCCTACTATTATTCAACAGGGTAAACAATGCAATATCAATAATATAAAATCCTATCTATGACCGTTATAGACACTGTCAACGATAATGGTGGCCGAAGGTAGCGTGCTAAATGCTATTCCATGTGCGTGACCCGAGACTCTCACATTCACGCCCGTAATTCAAAAGTAAATAAACATTAATAACCATTATCTCTTTTCTCACACGCTTAACAGTGTATATTACAAACCCCAAACTCAAACAGCCTTTACAACAAACAGCATACCTTGACACACAGGGGGAAATAATCAGAACAGTGAGATGTTGTTGTTACTTCAATCCAACTTTTACTGTAATGATTCAACACACCTCCCGTGCCTCAAGCTATTTGCTAAGACATCAATAATCGAATACCGATCTTCTTTAACATGCCCCACACTTGCCATGTGGATCCAAGGATCAACAATCGAACACCGATACACACATTCAATCCAAACTCGTTGTGCATTCTCAACATTCAATCATTAATAAATCAAACACTAGTATGTCACACTAATAGATCAAACACTCTAGTATGTCACACTCTCCCCCACAAAAACAAATGTCGTCCCGACATCAGTATATTCCAAATATCTTCCCCTTGTTGGTTGTAATGCTGAACAGTCTAGCGAACTTGTCATTTCACATCCTCTTCTGTAAGCTGATACTCATGAAAACTCCATTCGGCAAGGGCCACAGTTCAAACATAATCCACAACTCGTACGGTCCACGTTCACTGGATGGAAACTGTAATCACAGTCCGTAACAGTCCATGTTCGCATAATACATGTCACCCTTGTAGGCTCAAGCCTGTTGCAGTCCATACATAAAGGGTGGTTGAATGTAATATGGCTGCAGGTGTACTAACCAAGGAACCACTCCTGGTGCACGGTAAGCAGGTAGCAGCTGATGTGGTGACTGAGTACTATAACAGGAGGGGACACCAAGCTGATCATAGGTCGTTCGTCGTGGTGGATGTCTCTCCCTTCTTGGCCGTTCATAAGTCAACGCCTCAGGTTCATTCACAGCGGTTGGTGGAGAGGTCTCTGATAAATGATCATCACGAGGATCTTTAACAGCCAGATTTGTTCCCTCACCAGGCAGGTCCTCCAGCTGATAGTAATCTTCTCGTTGTACTGGTCCGGAAGCAGGGCCCTTCACTTCGAGTCTCTGATTCGCTGGCAGTGGCCTGTGCTTAGACTCCATCCCTTGGGCATCTCTCTCATTTAGCACCTGGAGGGGCTCATAGTGAAAGTCATCTTCGTAACCACTGTCTTGGTCTGTCTCTTGAAGATGAGATACTGGCTGCTGTTTATTTCTCTCCATATTCTTGTCAATTTTTCCTCCTTCTGGTGTCAGGTTTTTTATCAGGATGCGCTCTCCTGGTTGTAGCACGGAGCTCCTCACTTTGGTGTCATAGTGCTTTTTACCTCGTTCTGCAGCTTTTCGTACACTCACGGTGGCAATGGTGTACGCCTCCTCCATCCCTTGTCTCCCTTTCTTTACTTTGGCCTTGTATAACTCCAGCTTGTCAGCTTTGATTGCGCGTTCTCTCAGCGCATCCAGTTCATCGCGATAGGCGCGGGCTGCACGGGCGTCTACGAGCAGCTTCAAATTCTCCTGCTGGAGCCTCTTTATTTCTTCCTCCATGTTTTCCTGCTGGTGTCTGTTGTCCAGCAGTTGTTCATTCCTCTCTTCTAGCTCTTGTCTAAGTCGTCTGATCTTTGCCTTTGAATCGGCAGGTTCCACCATCAGGTGTTGCTGAGTTCCCACCTGCTGCTGTTGCATGCTGGGAGGATTGACGATGGCCTGTGGACTGGGTGTGCCACAAAGCACACGAACCACACCTTCCCTTTCCTGAGTTAGCTCTGCTATAGTCTCTTCTTTTAGTGGTCTGCCTCCTTGGATTTTACATCCAGCATGGAAATGTCCTCCACTCCCACACCGATAACAATGTGTGCACTTCACATCTCGCCCTCCCTGCTGACAAGCAAAACACCTTCTTGGGACATAAGCAGGGCGGCTAGTGTTCCAGGGGGGTGCTGGGGGCTTGCTGTAGTAATTTTGTTTTTCAAAAGGTGGCTGGGGCTCCCTAACTGGTCTTCTAACTGAAGGTGGGAGGTAGGACTGAGGCTGAAACATAGCCTGCTGTAGTGTCTCTCTAATCTGAGCTATCTCTGCACTGAGATCTTTAAGAGAAGCAACACTTGCCTTAAGTTCAGTCAACTCCGCTCGTACCTCACGGGACACTTTTGGTTTTTCTTCTCCAGGGCAATTGGTAGGTCGTAGTTCTTCTGAGTGCACCTTGCTAATATGTGTCGCTGCCTGTGGGGTACTAAACTTCTTTTTATTTCTCCTTTCTGTTTCATTAGCACAGGCTACATTTAACCGCTCTAGCAAAAGCTCATCTGAAGTCTTACAGTTCAGCAAGAGAGGCTGCATATCTACTCTAACACTGTCACTCTGGAGACCAGTGAGTATCGTGTGCAAGCACATACGCTGGACTAAACTTGGGTCATACTGGAGTCCTGATTCTGATTCTCGAGATGCAAACAGTACCTTCTGTCTAAGAACTAAGACTCGCATTAAGAAACTTTGAGGAGTCTCTTTGATATGCTGCACTTCTGAAGCTAACTGCACATAGAGGTCGGTAGCACTCCTTTCCTGAAAATGAGCGCGTAGGATGCGTTTGAGTGTGGGAAGAGTGAGGTTAGGTTTCTCTTCCAAATAATTACGTAGCTGCAAACTGGGGGAGATAGCTCTGATAACTGCATCAATAATTTCCACATCTCGGTAACCCCTATTCAGTCCATTTTCAATTAGATGAACAAGGCTGGAGAATGTCAGCTTGTCCCTCTGGCCTGGTTCACCTATTTGGCCGGCAATTTTGAAGTCCTTGCGCCAGTATGAGCTTGGCTGGGGCTGGGGAGACACACCCCCTTGAGGGTCTGCAGCATCTGGTAGCTGGGGCAAAGTTATTGGAGTCTCTTCCAATCTTGATCCTTGCTTTTCATTTTCATCTATTTTGACCTCATGCTTCATATCTGATATTTTATCCTTCAGTTTCAACAATTCAGACATGCCTTCATCCTCTACTTCCTCTAGTTCTTCTCTTTCTAGGTACTTTACAATGTGAGCCACTAATGATAGACGTGATTTCCGTTTAACACTTCTTAATATGTTAAGAAAATCACATATTTCCAGTAGGTTATTTTCCGTCAGGTTGTTCAATGTTCCTACCACCTCTTCGAGTAACTGTTCCATTTTATTGACGATCTAGGAGCTCTGTTGACTGTACAGGAGTGAACTCTGAACTGGCACGTCTTTACTGTCCATCTGATGATCTCGTAGGCCTCAGATGACAAGTACTCAACCGCCAACTTCCAGTTCTTATTAAACAGCAACACCTCCTCTCACTGCCATCGGCCTGGTTTTGTGGGGGGATTTAGCTGGCTCAGAATTCAGTGAGCAGATCTTGGACACTGGACATCTGAACAGCAATCCCAGCGGTGCCTCCAAAATGTTACACCCTGCATTTGATCTTGACACACAGGGGGAAATAATCAGAACAGTGAGATGTTGTTGTTACTTCAATCCAACTTTTACTGTAATCAATTAACACAAAAACCCATAACATACAATTAAACCCATATATATATATATACATTATCAACACGTTAGAACCCAAAACATAATGTACAATTACACCTATATATATATAAATATATATATTAGCAACACTTTAGAACCCAAAACACAATGCACACACACACTCGTTCAACACACGGTCATAACTTGTTATATCTTTTCCTTTTACAACTTCTAGTAGTCCTACTATTATTCAACAGGGCAAACAATGCAATATCAATAATATAAAATCCTTTCTATGACCGTTATAGACACTGTCAACGATAATGGTGGCCGAAGGTAGCGTGCTAGATGCTATTCCATGTGCGTGACCCGAGACTCTCACATTCACGCCCGTAATTCAAAAGTAAATAAACATTAATAACCATTATCTCTTTTCTCACACGCTAAACAGTGTATATTACAAACCCCAAACTCAACCAGCCTTTACAACAAACAGCATACCTTGACACACGGGGAAATAATCAGAACAGTGAGATGTTGTTGTTACTTCAATCCAACTTTTACTGTAATGATTCAACACACCTCCCGTGCCTCAAACTACCGTAATTACTCGAATATAACGCGCACTCGAAAATAACACGCAGGTATAACTTTGGGCCAAAAAAATCTGGAAAAACGCAGTACTCGAATATAGTGCGCACCTAAAATTTCCCGCTGACGAAAATCAGAAATCTTACCTTTTTTTCTTCGTTTCACGATTGTTTTGTTCAAACAAATTTATTCATTAGAATCCTTCAAATGAAAAGTTCCTCTCTCTCTCTTTGTCTGTCCTCTCATACATCTCTTCGTTGAGAATCCTATCAACGTCCACGCTTCCTTCATCCACTTCCTCTTCCTCCCACAACACATCATCCGATTGGCTTTACGAGATGACGTAAAATCCGTGCGTCAAAGTGAGTTTGACAATGCTTTTTTCGATCGAAAATTTGTAATTTATTTTAGTTATTGATTATAACACTGAACTGAGAGAGGGTGAACTGAGAGAGGGTGAACTGAGACGGGTACGAGGCTAGAGGGGGGCAGTGGTGGTCTCGGCTTTACGAGATGACGTAAAATCCGTGCGTCGGCTTCACGAGATGACGTAAAATCCGTGCGTCGGCTCTACGAGATGACGTAAAATCCGTGCGTCAAAGTGAGTTTGACAATGCTTTTTTCGATCGAAAATTTGTAATTTATTTTATTCAATTCAATTTCAATTCAATTTATTTGGCAAGAAAAAGCACCAGGCTAAGGGCCATGTAACAAGACACAAAAAAAAAAATAAAAAAAAAAAATAAATAAATATTAGTTTTTGATTATAACACGCACCCCCAACTATTGGAATTAATTATTTTGCAAAAACCTGCGTGTTATATTCGAGTAATTACGGTATTTGCTAAGACATCAATAATCGAATACCGATCTTCTTTAACATGCCCCACACTTGCCATGTGGACCCAAGGATCAACAATCGACCACCGATACACCCATTCAATCCAAACTCGTTATACCTGCAATCGTTAATAAATCAAACACTCTAGCATGTCACACTAATAAATCAAACACTCTAGTATGTCACATATATATATATATATATATATATATATATATATATATATATATATTCAAATTATTGATTTAGAAAAATAAATCGATAAAACTGAATGTTGGCTCTTTTTCCATTTTTTTTATGTCAACAAAAAAAGAATAGCTGTCATTTTTCCTTTTTAATTAAAAATGATTGAAATTTATATTTGATGCTTCCAAATAAATTAAAATCTCAAAAATACAAGAGAATATCTGCAAAGAAGAGGCTCAAAAAAGATTTGGAAAAACTTCAAGGGCCTGTGAGGTTACTTTACTGACCAATAGTCCTTTTTTTAGTGAAATACACTTTAAAAAACGTTTAAACCCCTTTGGCTATTGATGAGAATACTACAGTAGTGCTATGTTGACAACATCACGAATGTATGGCATCCTCTTCTGTTTAGCTTCGTTACTGTAGCGACCAGCATATTAGTCCTTTCTTTCCAGCCTAACCACTGCAAATATAAGTATAAGACTAAATTACCAGTCTAACATAAAGAACCTCTAGATAGAATAATACAGTTTATAAAATATATAATTTATCTTGGGGTCTTTGCAGGTTTCAGAAAATATCTTGGTCCTGATTGGAAGGTGTCAGAGTTTTCTGGTGCCAAAGAGGATGTTGAGCCCCCTCAAATCGAAGAGGAGGAGCCAGAGTTCCCACAAGACAGAGAGAGAGAAGAGCAAATAAAAATAAAAAAAGGAGGAAGAAGATGACACCTGGTCAACTGGTGCGTCCTTGAAGAGAGAAGATGATCTTGGCGTGGCCAGCGGAGGGGCAGAGCCTGCAAACACTTTACCATGGCCCCAAATTAAAGAGCAAAAGAGAGAAGAGCAACTTTCAATCAAAACGGAGGAGCAGCAAGATGTCACTTGGTCAACTGCTGAGCCTTTCAACAGTGAAGTTGATCTAGGCGTGGCCGGCAGAGGGGCGGAGCCTCTGCACGGCAGCGACTCAACAAAAGGATGGCAAGAAGAAGCTTTTATTGCTCCTCCATCAGACTTGCTGCCTGCGCTGCCTGCCACTTTTCGTGAAGCTGTGTTCGCCAGCGATCATCCACTGCTCCCACGCCGCTCGTAACTTTGATTTGAAAGCCCGGTTGATGCCGATGTCCAGCGGCTGTAATTCTTTGGTCATGCCTCCGGGAATGACAGCAAGCTCTGAGTATACGTCACGTAACGAGTCTCGGCGGCGCTCGTGACGTATATGACGGCTCGCCGTCTGTTTTGATTTGCGACTCCATACCCGGCTGGCGAGCACAGCTTCACGAAAAGTGGTGGGCATCCCCGGGCTTCTTACGCTACGATTTGTCAATGGATCGTTGCCGCCTGGGCGAACGTGTCTGCTTGCACGGTTGTTTGAGCTTTTGCCAAAGCCTGCATAATTTCTAAGGAGCCACATGGAAATTACGGTGACTCTGAAAATGAAGAGAGGGGGGGACCCGGCTATTTGGAAGGCTCGTTCGGGCAATTGTTTAATTCTGACACAGAAGATGAGGAGTTTGAGGGATTTGAAGGTGATGATGACTTGAGTAAATTGTAAAATGTCCAAATAAAGGACTACCGAACTCAGTTTTGCTTCCGTTGCCTTTTTAAAGCGTGTTTTTAGCATGTGGGTGTAGCGAGGAAGAACTATATTTCCCAGCATTCACTGTGCACCGGAACCCGGAAATAAGCTGCTTCCGGTAGCCAGCGCTATTGCGTTTCAATCTTAATCCATATGAAATATAGAATATATATGCGTCAAATGAAATGGTGCGTGCTTTGTGTGTCTAAAATACAGAAAATGTTGGGTTCATTCTGGGATGTTACTATATGTTCATTTGGACTTAATAGGTAATGAAGCTATAATTTAAATTGTGCCATACGGTTTGGACCAAGTGCACTTTCCCCCAGTCTTCCTGTCGGGGCCAGTCAATTGTTTTCATAACTATGGACTGAACAGGACAACAAGTTCCAGGCCAGACAGATGATCTACAAGGACTCTTAAACTGCTTTGTCTCGGAATCCTGCAGATGGCGATAAATCGAATCAAACTTCCGAGAATACTCACATTATTGTTCAAATATACTGTTGCTCTGTTTACCTTATAAAGAAATTATTATGCTTACTGGTGCAAATTCTAATGCCGTTGTTTTGATTTATGATCCGCTCGGGTCTCTTTTTATGCTTATCGTGCAAATTCTTCCGCAGGTGTTCCGATAAAAACAGATTGTTGTGACAGTTGTTTTTATAACCTTCATGATGTTATTCGGTTAAGCTTATACAATTGTTCAAAACAGTTGAGACAGTTGTTTTTGCTTATCCAATTGTTTAAATCAGATTACCTTTGAATGTTTTGGTTATGTGCCGCTAAATGGACCGAAAAGTATGCCGCCCGTCAGAATACTCTTGCGAACGAAGCCGCGTTGGGAGTGATTTTCCTTGCAAGTTTGTAAGCAGTTATGTTGAAAGATGTTTTCCAATTTTAATTAAATATTACTAATAATGATTTAAAAGGTTTTAATCATTATTCCAACAGAAATAGCACTCGTTACTGACACTGCGGCGTAAGAAACGATGCGCCAAATATGCGTGAAAATACGGTAAGTACTCAATATTGCAGAAATGTATACCAAAACATGACTTTGAGTCACATATTAAGGCCCATTTTGGAAATTGTTTAAAAAGTCTCCTGGGTTATAGACGCTGGAGCAATTTTTCTTTTTCCAGTATGATTTATTTAGTTCAAATTTGCATTTTCAGTACTCATGATTGACAGTGACACATTGCAGTTGTTTTTCCCAATTGTTAAAACAGAAAATCTGAATACATAACAGGTACGCTAGCGGATAGCAAAACATAGGTACGCTAGCAGCTAGCATAACATACGCTAGTGGCTAGCATAACATACGCTAGCGGCTAGCTTAACATACGCTAGCGGCTAGCTTAACAGGTACGCTAGCGGCTAGCAAAACATAGGTACGCTAGAGGCTAGCATAACATAGGTACTCTAGCGAATAGCATAACATAGACACGCTAGCGGATAGCATAACATAGGTACGCTAACGGATAGCATAACATATGCTAGCGGCTACCATAACATACGCGAGCCTAGTGTCATGCTAGTGCTTTATCGGATGAGGCGTCCAATGTATTGACAAAAAACTGAAAATATACCCTCAAACGAGACTGCACCCTATCACAAGGTGCATTTTATAGTTGTGAAAATACAGTATTTGGGATTTATTCATCAACACTGCTTTGTCTACAAACCTCCTGGGACTTCTTCCATGAAGATCTTGATGAAAGAGTCCTCGCTGAGGGAGCACATATACTGGACGATGTTCCAGTGCTTCAGTTGCTTGTGCAGGCAGATTTCCTCGTGGAGCGGCTGGGAATAACTGTCCACGGAGTGTTTGTTAGTGGCTGTCAAGTGGAGGGACAAACAATCCACTCACGTGCTGTCCTTTTCTGGAAACTTAATGATGGCTGCTAACGTCCCTGCCAGCATACACCACCCCGTCCGTACGTGCCTTTCCCGAGTACCACTTTGTCGCTGTTTTCGTTGATCTAATACATGTACTGGGAAGGGAAATGCGATAAATTATTCTGAATGGCAATTTAAGATTTAATTGTCTCTTCATGGTTATAGAACTATACTTCCATTTGTAAAAGTTAGATTCAAATGTGAAAAAAAAGTGTTGTCATTTAGCGTCTTGGGCAAGTAATTACTCTCCCAAGAAGGGTTCTATGTCACTTGTGGTTAGCTTAGCTTTTAGCGTAAAGTTAAAAAGATATCCATGAAAGAGTGAAAAATGTGATCACAATCCTCAACTATAAATATTTTGTGATGTAATGTTATATTCTAATATTGATAGACATACGCCAACTGTGTCTAATCTCGTATTTGTGCATGCTAGAAATTAGCATGAAAAGCTAAGGTTCAGAACGTTAGCCCACTAGCATTAGCAAGGTAGCCCAGTCAACTTACCAGACGGATAGACAACTCTGTTACAGCATTTTGTTGATTCTATTTTAAGAGTTTTTACATCTTTATTTGGAGATTTTTGCAATTGTGATGACTATTAAGAGTAATTCTATAATCATTTTCTAAAGGCTTCCTCATTGGAGGCTAAGCAAAGTTGAGAAACACTGTTCTGCTCGCTTGAGTATGAAGACAAATTTAATTTCACAACCATTTGGGAAGGAAAGAAATGTGGTGGGAACAAACCTCAAGTATTCCCTCACTAAGATGATTCACATCCTGTGTGGCGTCTTCTGCCTTGTGGAGCAGAGAAGTGACCAGATCACAGAAAATGAGGAAACATCAAGACAAGACGTTATGTTATGGCAAAAGAAGTTGTATTAGGCAATTTCAACCACCACGGAGAGGTCATGGCCCATGTGGGGGTTGAACCCACGACCTTGGCGTTATTAGCACCACACTCTGCCCAACTGAGCTAACAGGCCATGTGCTGAACAACCCAGATTTTTGCGTGATGACCCAAATGCAACACGTCAACTAGCTCAACAGTTATGTTACAGCAAAAGAAGTTGTATTAGGCAATTTAAACTACTACGAAGAGGTCACCACCTGTGCAAGGGTTGAACCCACGACCTTGACCTTGTAAGCACCACACTCTGACCAACTGAGCTAGCCGGCCATTTGCAAATTGGCCATGATTTTTGTGTGATGCTCGTAAATGCAACAAGTCAGCTCGCTAACTGTTGTGTTACGGCAAAAAAAATTGTACTAGGCAATTTCAAATCACTACGGAGAGATCATGGCCTGTACGAGGGTGAAACCCCGACACTGGCGATATTAGCACCACGCTCTGACCAACTGAGCTAACCAGCCATGTGCAAAGTGGCCATGATTTTTGTGTGATGCCCGCAAATGCAAATGTCAGCTAGCTAAACTGTTATGTTACGGCAAAATAAATCATTTTAGGCAATCTTAACTTACTCTAGAGCAAAGGTGTCAAACCCGGGTTGATTCGCGGGCCACATTAACATCAACGCCCTTTCATGTGGGCCGGACCATTTTAGATCTACTATCTAGATTTTTTTATTTTTCTAAATTGGATTAAAATAACTGGATCAAAAGCCCAAATAGTCCGTTTTTATAGATCTAAAGCAATTTTTATTTGAGCTTTTTTTTCTTAGTATGGAAAAATGTCTTTTAATCATGTTCTTTTATTTCAAGTGGAAACGAAATATTTTTTTGAATTGGAAAACGGAAAATATTTGTATATTTAAACTAAAAACACAAAAGAAAAAAATTGGATTAAAAAATTGCAATGATTGATTTTTAAAAGGGGAAAATCAGGAGATGTAATGTACATCTATAATCATTTCCTAAAACAGAAAGTCGGCACTCATGATTTACTTTCCCGGGCCGCACAAAATGATGCAGCGGGCCAGATTTGGCCCCCGGGCCACCTCTTTGACACCCATGCTCTAGAGAGGTTGTGCCCATTCAGTGGTCGAACCCATGACTTTGATGTTTTCAGCACCACACTCTGACTAACTGAGCTAAACAGCAATGTGCTGGCTTTGGCTCGGGTGCGACTGGCGGGTGAGTCGGCACGGAGATGCGGGGAGCTTGGACGGGCGAGGTCGAGGGGGGAGCTTGGACGGGCGAGGTCGAGTGGGGAGCTTGGACGGGCGAAGTCAAGTGGGAGCGGGGAGCTTGGACGGAGGGGTCGAGCGGGGAGCTCGGATGGGCGAGGTCGAGCGGGGAGCTCGGACGGGTGAGGTCGAGCGGGGAGCTTGGACGGGCGAGGTCGAGCGGGGAGCGGCGAGTTGGAATTGAAAGTGCTTCTAATAGGGGACCGAAACGTTTAGGTCTCCCGGGCTGCACTGGCATCTGCCCCCACATCGGAGCCAACTCACCACCAGGTTGTGATCGGTTGACAGCTCCGTCCCTTTCTTTACCCGAGTATCCAAGACATGCGGCTGTCCTGATGCCAAGTGCACATATGGACACCCTTATGCTTGAACATGGTGTTCATTATTGCCAATCCACTACGAGCGCAGAAATCCAACAATAGAACACCACTCGGGTTTCGATCAGGGGGGCCGTTCTTCCCAATCATTCCCTCGAGGTCTCACATAAGCATTGAAGTCCCCCAGCAGAACAAGGGAGTCCCCATAAGGAGCACTCTCCAGCACCCCCTCCAAGGACTCCAAAAGGGGTAGGTACTCTGAACTGCTGTTTGGTGCATGGACACAAATCAGGTGCCGTCCCCCCACCTGAAGATGGAGGGATGCTGGACGTGTCTAACCCCCCTTGAGAGGAGTGGTACCGGAACCCAAGCTGTGTAGTGCTGAGCCAAACTATGTCGAGCCGGAATTTCTCAACATCACGTTCAGGCTCTTTCCCAACCAGGGAGGTGACATTCCACGCCCCAAGAGATAGTTTCTGCAGCCGGGGATCGCCTTCTTTGCCCCCTCTCACAGGTGGTGAGCCCATGTGAGGGGGAACCCACGTCGCCTCTCCGGGCTGTGCCCGGCCGGCCGGGCCCCATGGGTCTAGGCCCGGCTACCAGGCGCTCGCCATCGCTCCCCTCCTCCGGGCCTGGCTCCAGAGTGGGGCCCCGGTGACCCGCGTCCGGGTGAAGGAAGATGTAGTCCAATAATGTTGCTCATCATAAGAGGTCTTCTGAGCCATTCTTCGTCTGATCCCTCGCATCAGACCAGTTTGCCATGGATAACCCTACCCCGGGGTTCAAGGCTCCGGACAACATAGCTCCAAGGGTCACTGGGACTGACAAACCCCACCACCATGATAAGGTAATGATTCGTCGGTGGGGTATTATTAGCTTAAGTGCAAGTTTAAATTCAACATGGTATCTTGATTTGTAAATCCCGGGGCCGAATGTCTCGTACCGCCTTTTTTATTGTAATGGAAATTTTTAAATGCGTAATGGATGACTCTGTGAATAGCAGGACTAACCAAGGCTATGCCAGTCCCCGGCCGAGACCAAAGTTCTTGCGCTGGTGGTCCTCAGGAGCTCTGTCAGCAGGTGGGAATACCCACGTGCTCTCAGTATATCTGCTTCAATGTGATTGATTAGTCTTGTGAGTTACCTTGTAAAGTGTGAAGTGATATTTCAGAAGAAGCAGAGTGGCGCAGCGGAAGCGTGCTGGGCCCATAACCCAGAGGTCAATGGATCGAAACCATTCTCTGCTACAAACATCAGTTCTTTTTGGTAGAAGCAAACTACCCCACTTCCAAGTGTTACCATTGCTGTGAAAATTTGTTCTTGAAAATTATTAATTCGGTAAAACTTCTCCTTTCTCATTTTCTTCTGAGGGATTCCTACTGATCAAAAATCAGCTCGGAAATCTGGCCTGATCGCATCATTTTCACAAGATCGGAATTTGATAAAAAACGCATTGTTTTTTTGAAATGCCTTGATATTCTCATGAAGGCGGAAGTGATACCGCGAAACATGTCAGGTAAGGCCTAAAATTCATTGTGAAAAAGGAACAGAAAATAGTCAAATAGGAAAATTCATTTTTATTTCATTACATTTAGTCCATTTTTCTTTTTGTCATCTATTTCAAATATTAACAACAACAAGTTTTTAATTGCATTCTAGTTTCATACACTTTGAGAGCATGTTCTGGTTCTGGTCTCGGTTTAAAATCATGATTCATCTCATAATATGACAAAAGTATAAGGACATTGTACGACTTATTTATTTATTTTGAGCAAATTCATTATCTTTCACACCATATTTCTTATAATGTTTCTTAGATCCTAGATTCAATATATCAATCATTTTCATTCAAATGTATCATGTTTGAATAACACTCAATATTCTTATTGGATTTGCTTGCAAATTCAATAGACAAAAACTGCAAAATTTCAAATTTCTTAGGCATGTCTTTAACTGTGACGATATTTTCCATATTATTTAGATAGTAAATTAAATAAAATCTTCAACGAAACTCAATTTTCTTATACAGTAATACCTTGACTTACAAGTGTTCCAACATACGAGACAAATTTGAGATTTGAGCATACCAGATGGTTCCCAATTGTGAGTCGGTAGTAAATTAGAACAAATTTTGGTGTTTTTTTTAGGATGGAAACAGATTAATTTGTATTTTGTTCATTTCTATGGGAATAATTGACTTGAGATACGAGTAAATTGACATACTAGCTCAATCCCGCAATAAGATCGTATCTTAAGGTATTACTGTATTTGAATAGTGTGGATCGATATTACACATTAAAAAGTGTAAACAAGATTTTCAGAATGCAAAATACAATTATACTGCGATTACAATGATCTTTCATACAGAAATTGATAAAGCAAGCAAAGCCGTCATTGCCCAATGCTTATCACAACACATTTGTGTCTTTTAAGTCTATCCTTACGACTAAATCTCTGGCAAGAAGCTGAGCAGAAAAAGGGTTTCTGACGGATGTGGGTAATTGTGTTTTTAAGATATTCCTACCACAAATTGAGCAAAAGAGGGCTTTTCTCCTGTGCGGGTTGTTAAGTCTTTTTTTCAGGTTTTTCAATTGTGTAGCTTTTTAATTGGGCGGTTGTAGCGAATCTGTGGCCACAGACTGAGCAGGAAGACATTGTTCTCCGGTGTGGGTTAATAAGTGTTCTTTTAAGCTTTCCTTTGGGAAAATGTTCGACCACAAACAGGAAAATATTTTTTTGCCAGTGTGTCTTTGTAAATCTTTCTTTTGAGAAAAGGCTTTACCGCAAACTGAACATGAAAATGGATTTTCACCTGTGTGTGTTCTTGCATGACTATTTAAGTTTCTCTTCTGTGTGAATCTTTGACCACAAACTGAGCACGAAAATGGTTTTTCACCAATCTGTGTTCTTGTGTGTACAGTGGTACCTCGAGATACGAGCTTAATCCGTTCCGGGACTGAGCTCGTATGACAAGTTACTCGTAACTCGAGGTAAAGTTTCCCATTGAAATGAATGGGAAACAATTTAATTTGTTCCAACTCTCTGAAAAAAACACCAGAAACAGGATATTGGATTGAAAAAAAATGTTTTATTTCTTATAATTCGCCATATATTGACAAAGTAATAAATAACGAGTGGTTTAATAGAAATAAAGTGTTTAATCTAACTAAAATTGGCCGGATTTCGCCGAGGGGAGAGGGGCTTCGTTTTTTTTTTCCCTCCACACAACGCACTCGTAAACAGAACAAACACTCCACCCTCACGTTCGCTATCGATGGGCTGTTTGCTGTCGTACTATTCCCTTCAAAATATTCCGAAAATGATGCACACAAATGTCCTCACAATCGGAGAACGCACGACCACTTGCCAACGAGCAGCAAGCAGTCTTATCAGCGATCGCCCCGCTGCTCATCTTCTTCTTCTTCTTCTTCTTCTTTTTCACCTCAGGCGCCTGAGGATTACCCTCAGCAGCGCTAGGGCTGCCACTGGAACACGGATAAGTTCATCCAGGGAGTTGCCCAAGCCGCGATGGTAGCGTTCGGTCATTAAGGCCGGACAGCGGAGCCATAAGTGTTCAGACGACTCTGTTTCCTCGTCGCACAGGCGGCAGCGATCCGAGTCGGATTTCTCATGGGAGCTACAGGGGCGCTGGCTAGCGGCTCCTTTTAGCTTGTAGCATCTGTGTTCGCGTCCCATCGAACGGCGCCTATGATAGAGTTGCTGCCGGGGATACTTTTGCGAGCACGAGTATACTTCATTACCCAGAAAGCCCTCTTTTCACCGCGCATGCGCGTTGTGCGTTTCCTGGTCTGAATAGCTCATCCGGTGCTCGTAAATATTGTTATACACGAAAGATATGCCAAAAAAAATGCCATGGCAACCTGGCTTGGTCGCATGACGAAACTTTGACCGCATCACGGGCGAATTATTCGATCGAAATTTCCCCCGTAAGACGAGCATTCCGTATGACGAACGGTTGTATGACGAGGTACCACTGTATTTCTAAATTTCCCTTCTCTGTAAATCTTTTACCACAAACTGAGCACGCAAATGGTTTTTCACCCGTGTGTTCTTGCATGATTAATTAAGTTTCCCTTCCGTGTGAATTTTTGACCACAAACTGAGCAGGAAAATGTTTTTTCGCCAGTGTGGGTTCTTGTGTGGTCTTCTAAGTTGTGCTTTAGGGGAAAGGCTTTACCGCAAACTGAGCACACAAATGGTTTTTCACCTGTGTGGGTTCTTGTGTGCATTTTAAATGTTCCCTTGTGTGTAAATGTTTTACCACAAACTGAACATGAAAATGTTTTTTCATCAGTGTGGCTTCTTGCATGACTAATTAAGTGTCCCTTCTGTGTGAATGTTTGACCACAAACTGAGCATGAAAATGGTTTGTCACCCGTGTGGGTTCTTGTGTGTCTTTTAAAATTTCCCTTCCGTGTGAATCTTTGACCACAAACTGAACACGAAAATTGTTTTTCACCAGTGTGGGTTTTTGTGTGATTAATTAAGCTTCCCTTCTGTGTGAATGTTTGACCACAAACTGAACACGAAAATGGCTTTTCACCTGTGTGTGTTCTTGCATGACTAATTAAGATTCCCTTCCGTGTGAATCTTTGACCACAAACTGAACACGGAAATTGTTTTTCACCAGTGTGGGTTCTTGAGTGACTAATTAAGCTTCCCTTCTGTGTGAATGTTTGACCACAAACTGAACACGAAAATGGCTTTTCACCTGTGTGTGTTATTGCATGACTAATTAAGATTCCCTTCCGTGTGAAACTTTGACCACAAACGGAACACGAAAATGGTTTTTCACCAGTGTGGGTTCTTGTGTGTCTTTTAAATGTTCCCTTGTGTGTAAATGTTTTACCACAAACTGTACATGATAAGGGTTTCTCCCCAGTGTGGCTCCTCATATGTGTTTTCAAAGAAGATTTTTTCCCAAAAGTTTTCCCACACTGAAAGCATTTGCAGAATTTGTCGCCACTGGGATTTTTCTTAACATCTTCAACATCATCATCGTCAAAAAGCAAGTCGTTGTCATCTGATAAAGGAGCAATTAAATTTTCTGCTCGCCATCCTTCTGTTGAGCTGCCACTTAGAAGCTCCGCCCCTCTGTTGGCCACGCCCAGATCATCTTCACTCTTGAAAGGCTCACCAGTTGACCATTTGACACATTCCTCGTTTTTGGTTGGAGGTTGCTCTTCTCTTTTGCACTGTTGAGGGAACTCTGGCTCCTCCTCTTTAATTTGGGGCCATCCTGAGGCGTTTACAGGCTCCGCACCTTCGCCGGCCATGCCCAGAACATCTTCCCTCTTCACGAACTCACCAAGTGACCAGGTGAAATGATCTTCCTCCCTTTTGATTGGAAGTTGCTCGTCTCCCATTTGTTGTTGAGGGAACTCTGGCTCCTCCTCTTTGATTTGGGGGAGCTCTTTAAGGCCAACAAAGTCTTGCCCATCAGGACCAAGATATTCTCTGAAACCTGCAAAACACAAAGATAATACGTGTCGCTACATGCAGTCAAAAATGGGGAAACTTTTTTTTCTTACTTTTACACGTTTATTATCACAGCATGGTAGATTATTTTGGAAAGATATATGCCAGAAAAGTCACCTTTCAGGTTCAATCCAATCATCCACTACACAATTTAAAGCCAAAATAGTGGTGAATTCAGATTTTAAATATTTTATCTTTTTATTTTATTTTATGGTCATGTTCTTGAAATGGGTTAAGTACATCCAACTTTTTCTTTTATTTTTTAATGGACATGCGTGAGGTTAATTTACATTGTTTCTTTTTGTGAGGCTGAAAATAATCTGCTTGCAAATGTTGATGTCTTCAGTTGATTATTTTATTTATTTCATATTACAGCAACTTTTGGTTTGAAGGTAAATTTTGAGAAATAATGACGCCTGCAGGTTTTATTCTTTACTTTTCGTAGTGTAAGAAACGAGTTGTTTCATCTTTATTACAGAACTTTTAAAATCATCAAACTGCTGTCAAAGAATGAGTTGGTAAAGAAAACTATAGCTCTATAATTAATACTTTATATATTTGAAGGAATAGTCTTTAAGAAACGTTTAATTGGGAGAGCGATTAAACACAAAGAGTGGCTAAAATAGAATACGAATAAAAAAGAAAAGCACCTTTTGCAAACAGTCGAGACTTGATGGCGTCATGTTCTCCGTGGGGGTGTCTTTTTGGGGGTCCCCTGCTCGAATTGTGTATTTTGCGTACATTTTGCAACATAGTAGGAACTGATGAAAAAATGGGATTTGTCACAAATTCTCACCAAAAACAGGAAAAGTTAATTCACCTGACATTTTCGGGCTTGATATTTGCTTGCTAGACGAAGCGTTAATTTCAAGAGTCGTGTTTCCTCTCTTTGCTAGCAGCTAAACTCGGCTAGGCTAAGCTAAGAACGCCAAAAATGTCACCGTTCATCCAAAAGATTCGAGATTAAAGGATTTTTTGTGTGGTCTCGTATGGATTTCGCACACTTTTATTTGATTAGTCATACGGCTAAGAAGTGATTAAAAAAAGAAGCAAATCGCTTTCCAAAAGTATAGCAAGCGCCGTTTGACAGCAAATGGACGAGACCGCGAGTGGCGATGACGTCATATACAAGCGGCGAAGATTTTGCCTTCAGACGGGAAAAACATAAAAAATAGAAAGGAAAAAAAGAATAGAAATACAAAACATTTTGTGGAAATTTGTGTGAATTATAAACCTTATCTCCAATGGCAAAATTATAACCAACTGATCTTTTTAGTCATTTCGTTTTACAAACTCATACAATCAATACAACCAAGATAATAACGAAATCATTTAATTTATAAATGCCATTCGGGTATAAACTCTGTCAAAATATATAAAGACACAAGCCAAAGTTTTTGCCAGGTTTAACAGTATTAAAATTTAAATATACAAAAAGCTAATTGATGATACGAGTATCGGGATTAATGAATATGCCACTTAGTTATACATACTATTATCCTATTAATATTACAACATGTTTTCATATTTATAAGAAAAATACATGATGCCAATTAATATATATTAACAGGGGTTTGATACTCGTGGACTGCAACATACATAATAGATCAATTTACAAATTGAAAGTTTGAATAAACCTTATGAATGATAATAACACACTTATTTCCGTTAAAAAAGAACACAACGTATTGACAAAAAGCAGCGATTCCGACACTATGTGTCTTTCAAATATAGATTGAATATTACACATACGTGAAACATCTTATTTTGAACGGAAGGTTGGCATTACGGGAAACTGTCTTTCCCATCATGCACCCCTGACCGGAAATTGGATTGGATTGGATAACTTTATTCATTCCGTATTTGGGAAATTTTGTTGTCACAGTAGCAAGAGGGTGAGGATGCAGGACTAGGAAAGGCACTTTAGCCATAAGTAGATAGGTAATAAGTAAGTTAATAAATAAATACATGAATAAATAAATAAGTGTGTTGCTTAGCACATATATACATACATACACATAAATATACATGCATGCATACGGTAGGTCTTAACACTCAGCCATTTTTTTGTTAAAGAGCCTAACAGCTGATGGGAGGAAGGATCTGCGGAAGCGCTCCTTCCTGCAATGAGGGTGCCGCAGTCTATTGCTAAAGGAGCTTTGGAGGTACTCCACAGACTCATGCAGGGGGTGGGAGGTGCTGTCCATGATGGACATCATCCTGGTCAGCATTCTCCGCTCTCCCACTTCCTCCACAGAGTCCAGAGGACAGCCCAGAACAGAGCTGGCCCTCCTAACCAGCTTATTCAGCCTGTTCCTGTCCCTCGCCGTGCTCCCGCATCCCCAACAGAGCACTGCATAAAACACTGTAGATGCCACCACAGTGTCGTAGAAAGTCCTCAGCAGTGTCCTGCACACTTCAAAGGACCGTAGACTCCTCAGTAGGTAGAGGCGGCTCTGGCCCCTTTTGTACAGGGCATCTATGTTTGTGGACCAGTCTAGTTTGTTGTTGAGGTGAACACCCAGGTACTTAAAATTCTCCACGATTTCAATGTCTGTACCCTGGATGTTCACCTGAGTGGTCTGTTGAGGATTCCTCCGAAAATCGATGACCATTTCCTTTGTCTTACTGGTGTTGATGTAGAGGTGGTTTTGCCTACACCAGTCAACAAAGGCTGTGATGACTCCCCTGTACTCCAGGTCGTTCTCGTACGTCACTCGTCCAATATTAGCGGTGTCGCCAGAGAACTTCTGGAGGTGTCAGGTGTCTGTATTATGTTTGAAATCCGATGTGTAGAGGGAAAAGAGGAGTGGGGAGAGCACTGTGCCTTGTGGGGCCCCCGTGCTGCAAGCTACCACATCAGACATACAGTCCTGGAGTCTCACATATTGTGGTCTGTCAGTGAGGAAGTCGATGATCCATGCGGCTAGGTGGTTCCTTACTCCAGCCTCTTCCAGTTTCCCTCTCAGTAGGACCGGCTGAATGGTGTTGAACGCACTGGAGAGGTCAAAAAACATCATTCTCAGCATGCTTCCCGTGTTCTCCAGGTGTCAAAGAGACCTGTGCATCAGGTAGGTGGTAGCATCTTCCACACCAATGCCTGGACGATAGGCAAACTGCAGAGGGTCCAGCTCTGCATTCATCAGGGGGCTGAGGTGATTGAGGATGATTCTCTCCAATGTCTTGATCAGGTGAGAGGTTAATGCTACTGGCCTGAAGTGGTTTGGCTCCCTGGGGTACGCAGTCTTAGGAACTGGGACCACACAGGAAGTTTTCCACAAGGTGGGGACCTTCTGCAGACTGAGGCTGAGGTTGAAAATATGCAGAATCACTTTACCAAGCTGATCCGCACACTCTCTCAGTAGTCTGGAGCTGAGGCCGTCTGGACCGGTAGCCTTCCTTGCCTCGATCTTCTTGAGCTGTTTTATCACCTGATCGACAGTAATGCAGAGACCGGTGGAAGAGGGGGAGGAAGAGGAGGAGGAGGAGGAGAACGAGGGGGGAGTGTTGCTTCTGGTCTGGGGGGTCAGGGGAGTGGGGGCAGGACTGAATCTGTTAAAGAACTGATTCAGTTCATTGGCCCACTCCCTACCGCCGGACTCCGGGTCTATCTCGCTGTTGCCTCCATGGCCCGAAATGGTCCTCAAGCTCCTCCAGACCTCTTTGGTGTTGCCTCTCTGGAGTTGGTTCTCCAGCTTCCTCCTGTAGATGGTCTTTCCCTTCCTTATCTCTCTCTTCAGCTCCTTCTGGACCATTTTCAGACTCTTTCTCCCCAGACCTAAAAGCCCTCTACTTCTTGTTCAGGAGGGCCCTTAGATCCCTGGTGACCCACGGCTTATTGTTGGAGAAACAACGGACCTTCTTGGAGGGTACAATGTTCTCAACACAGAAGTTAATATAATCTGTGATGCAGTGGGTCAAGCTGTCAATGTCATTACCATGTGAATTGCACAGCACCTCCCAGTCAGTGGTCTCAAAACAGTCCCTCAGTACCATGCTGGTCTCCTCGGTCCATCTTTGTATGATCCTCGTGGTAGGTTTTATTTTCTTCACCATAGGGATGTAGGTGGGGATCAGGTGGACCAGGTTAGGGTCTGAGCGGCCTAGTGGTGGGAGGGGGACTGAGCTGTATGCCTCCTTTGTGTTCGCATAGAGCAGGTCCAGAGTTTTTTGTTCCCTGGTGTGGTACTTCACATACTGAGTGAAGGTGGGGAGAGTAGAAGCCAAGGGAGCATGGTTAAAATCACCAGAGATAAGAAGGAGAGACTGGGGGTGTGACGTTTGCAGCTGGGACACAGTGGCGTGAAGCAGCTTGCGGGCGACTGCCGCATCGGCCGAGGGACGTATATACGCAGTTATTACGATAACGTGTGAGAACTCCCGGGGGATGTAAAACGGCCTGATGCTAACAGCTACTAGCTCGATATCTCGAGTACAGAGTTGCTCCTTCACAGTAATATGCCCGGGGCTGCACCATCTACTATTAATAAAAACAGCTAGTCCCCCCTTTCTTCCTACCGCTCTCCTCAGCATCTCTGCCCACCCTCACCTACTGAAAACCATCTAAGGAGACGAGAGAGTCCGGAATTAGTTCATTCAGCCAGGTCTCCGTGAAGCACATAATGCAGATTTTCTGATATTGTCATTGTTGTTCGGTAAGCGCCGTTAGCTCTTCCATCTTATTGGGGAGAGATCTTACGTTCCCCATAATAATAGATGGAATGCTGGGTCTGAAGCATCGCTTTCTCTCCTGACATTTTTGTCCAGCTCTGCATCCTCTTCTCTTCCTCTTTAACTCCGCGGGGAGGTCCAGGTCCAGGGGAATCCAGGTGTTGCGTAGCGCTAACAGCTGATCCTTTGTGTAAAACAGCGGAGGCATGGCTGAGTGGGTCTAAATATAATGTCCAGAATTCGCAAAGATAAACTAAACTAATAGCTCAAAGACTGCCTCTCGCACAACTTGAGTCTTGGAGTAGAGTCTTGAAAGTAAAGTTTTAAAACATTAAAGTTTGGAATATAATATATAAAGCAAAGTAACAAGTAAAATCCTAAGAGACAATAAAACGTAAAAATAAAGGATAAAAAGCTCTAAAAAGCCCTAAAAACACAGAATACGAGTGAGGGTTTAGGGAGCCACTGTCAATACTTTGTATTGATTTGTAATAATCATAATAGAACTTAATCCTTGTTACACATTAGAAACTAAAACCAAATTTCTCAGCTTCACTAAAATTGTGTTTTGAAGTATATGATGTAAATGGAAGGAATTAAAAGGCAAGTGAAATTGGTCAGGATTTTCATCCAAGAAAACCAAAACAACACACCCATTCATGTCAGACCCATCTTTGTTACGTCAGATTTTGGTTCGTTCCTGACTACAGTTATAGCTAGGAACCACATAGGATGATGGTTTTCAATTTCTCTGGCATCAAGTTTGCGAGGCTCCCCCATCTGTCGAGATAGTGTCCAGGCGTCTGTAAATCAGCGTAGAACCTGACAGACTTGTGCACCTTATCCACTTCTGTATGAATGTCCACCAGCTCCTCTCACAGCAGAACATGTTGACTGGCAGCAGGCGTTGTTGCCGCCGCAGCTGTTTTCATGCTTCTGCTTCCTCTTCCAAAACATAGAGAAGCTTTTTCTTGACGACGAGCCCTCTTTACGTTTGTGTTGGAGTAATCATTATTATAAATGTGTTTGAAGTTTTATTAGGGGGATCATGTGCAAATTTATAATATAGGGGGGAATGTTGGAGTAATCATTATCATAAATGTGTTTGCAATGCTTATTTAGGAATATAAAGCCTTATAATATACATGCTTACTATATTAATCAATATATTTGCTTATTAGGAATAGTAATGCTCATCCTAAATGTGTAACTATATTAAACAATATATATACATATGTGTTAATCGCTTTTATGTTAGAGTTAGAATTAATATGTGCTTTCAACGAAGACAAACGCTTACTCCAAGGTCACTCTCCAGGACAGCTGGCTCCAGCTAGAGACTTAACAATTCACTGAGTCCTTGCTCCGAGGACTGATTACTGGAAGATATGCCTCAACCCTTTCCCCAGCTACAAGTTCACAATGAAGATCTGTGAAGGACGCTTAAATTGTTGTTGATTCAGCGGATGGCTATCAATCAACCTCCGGGATTACTCGCATATTGTTTTAATTTGTGACGCTAGGTTTGACGCTAGGTTTGCTTGATTATGGAATTGTTTTGTTTCTTGCTTACGCAATTGGATCGAATCGATAACCTTGTAATTGTTTTGATTTGAGGCCTTAAATGGGCAGGACATAATGCCGCTCGACAGAATAATCTTGACCGGACGAGCGGGTGGATGTATTCTCTTCTTGCAAGAATTAAATGGAGATGTGACTACAGATGCCTTTTTTATTGAAAGCTGAATTTGGAAATACCTAAGGATAAACCTAACAGTTTGTCTGTGGGAGGACCGGTCAATTGACAGTTCTTATGTACTGACCATTGTTGAAAGAAGGTTGGTGAGTGTTCCTGTTGGTTTTCTCCAATGAACTTCCTGTTTCAATTTCCTGCATTGATTCCTGTCCATTTACTTCTCTCTAGCCTATGCTTACTCCAAATTCAGCGTCTGGATCGATTTAAACTATTCCATTCTGATCACAAAAAAAAAAAAATAATAATTTACTTTCGTCTCATTTTTATATTTTGTCTGGCCAAAAGCCATATGTATTCAGAATTATGAAAATATTTTTGAGAGATAATTGATCACTTGCTGCTCTTAATAATTGTATTTTTGAGTCAAACTCATTACACAATACAAACATTCACAATAAAAATAATCATTCCATCGTTAAAACCACATCACATAACATTCAGAAAAATAAAAGCTCACTGCATAATTAATTGTCCCCATGTTTATCAAAATAAGCATGCCTAAATCAACATATTTCTTTTCGCACATTTGTTCACATTTATAAAAATGCACAATGACAATGAAACGATTCCATATAAGTTTTCTTCGAATTACAGTTTATCAAATCAATAGATCAATCAATTTAGCTGTCTGAATGGAACAATATAAATTGAACTTGTTAAGAGTATATAATTTGGAAGTTTTGTCCATTATTGTTACAGCAAAAAATGAGTTAACTTTGAAATCAATCTTGTATTCAAGTTTAGGCACCGCAACACAGTTCGATATAATCCATCTTTAACAACAATAAGAAACTGTTACATAGATAAAAATGTTTCCATCCATCATGTTTTTATAATTTATGGATAGATTGTATTGATTTTCAACAAAACCGAGCAGAAAAAAAAATTTCATAGTCGACTTATTTTAACTAGTACTATGTCCACTCTCGTACCTGCAAATCATCTTGGACGAATTAAAATTTATAACAATCACATGCAAAGGAAACAAGCCTTTTCTGTAAATGTGTGAAAAAACAAAGAAATATGGAGATGGAAATAGCTTATTCATTTTAAACAAAAAATGAAACCAGAAGTTTTGTGATAAAAATGTCATGGAGTCATACGAAAAAAATGCAACTACAAATTTAGAAATTTGGATCAACATCAATACATAAAAGTAAACTCTCAAAAGTCCATAACAATACAGTAAAATTTAGCTTGAGGATACAATTCGTAAACATTTGTAATACACAACATAGTAACACGTCAAGGCAACAATACACTTGATAAGCCAGTAGTACTACAAATGGCACTTAACCACAGAGGTTTTACAACATAATATTCCCACAATTATTCCAATAGGCACAATGCCAAGATTTGTTTATGTTCACAGAAGGCTTGAATTCCTCCTTGTCAACTCAACTTAAACATTTCCCAATTTTGTGATTCGTGAATTGAATTTTGCTTTCCCGCGTTTTACCATAGTGAACAGTAATTACGCACAACTAAAGTTGACATTATTTGTCTTTTTTTCTGATTTGAGAGAGGACAAAATAACCTCTCGTTTTGGGTCACAGTGTTGGCTATTGCAGTCAACATGTGATCCAAAAATTACGCTTCTGTCACATCATCACACTATTGATCAATTGTTTGTAGATTAATTTAGTAATCCATTTCAATTTTCATGTTGTACGCCAACTCACCGGTCATTTTGGGGTTTAATGATTGTTTATTATAGGCGATGTGTTGATGCCAAGTGCCTTGTTTCTTCTCTTTATTAGCGGCAAATTTGGGCTAGGCTAAGCTAAACAAGCCGCAAAGTTTCAACGTCCTCCCAAATGACAGTTTCTCGGCATGACCTAAAATTTGTGCCACATTTCACTGCCCAAGGGGACATTAAAAGTAGATCTTCTTAAAACCGAGGAGAGAAAAGCATAGGATAAAGGCTGTCCTTCCCCGATTGGGACCGCTGTCGGATTGTGACCAATCGCTACTACGCATGCGCGAACAACGTTATTTCCTCTTTCGGTATGAGAGATAGACAGAGAGTAGAACATGATTTGAGTTAAAATACAAATAAGATACTACATGATCAGTGTGGGTCAAGTCAAAAGGGTTATAGACGAGTGGAAGTATAAATTCGAATACGGAACACAGTCCTGGGGATTTAATTGTTCATTTGGTTTGCAGGGCTGTGTCGACACGCCTCTGCTCCATTTGCTCGAATTTATTCGAGCAGGAAAGCTCGAGCATAACACTTCTTCAAGTCGTCTATGAACGGGGAAAGGAACAAGTCGTCAAGTCATCTCATCTCAAAACTCGTTTATGCTTTGTGACCTACTTTAGCTTAGCCTAGCCAGCATCTGGGTAAGGAACAAGTCTTCAAGTCGTCGAAGAACTCGTTTGAGGTTTAGCGACCTACTTTAGCTAAATCTAGCTAGCAGCTATCAAAGGCACCTCCATCAGAACTCAAGTGTGGAAATGCCCGCTAGAACAAAACCGACAGAGTTCCAAGAGGAACACTCGACAGTTTGCAATGTAACGCACGAGAAAGTAGTTATTCACATACCAGAAGGTGGGTTCACTTTTTATATCTACAAATTCCCTTAATGGTAGTTGTAGAAATGCTATTTTTGTGCACAGCAATTGCAAATTATTTAATTCTCTCAAGTTGACCCAAGAAGGGACAAGCTTGATTTCAAGGCAATATAACAATACAAACAAAACCATGCAGAATAAAACATGAGAAAAAAAGTACAAATTAAAACATTTAACTATTTTCCATTTTTAGATTGTAATGCAAATAAAAACTATGATTTGTGCCTTTTTTTAAATCAAAAAAGCGAAAGATCCTAATCACAAGAAGGAAATATTTTACGTTTCCTTTGTTTTAGGAAAAAGTTCAAATCCAAAAGCAGTTTTGAAACCGCGTTTTTCCTCCCGCTTATTTCAATCCAAAAATATTAATTTTGGAAAAAAAATAAAACTGAATGGTGACTCTTCACAATTTTTTTCAGTCAATAAAAAAGACTAGCTGTGAGTTTTCCTTTTAAGTTAAAAATGATTCAAATAAAAATGTGATTCCCCTTTTTTATAAAAGGATTCTAAATAAATTAAAATCTCAAAAATACAAGAGAATATTTGCACTTGGGTGGCTCAACACGGATTTGGGAAAATTTTAAGGGCCTGTGAGGATACTTCACTAACCAACAGTCCTTTTCTTAGTAAAATACACTAAAAAAACAGTTCACTGTTAACTGTGATCGATTGTGCTACGTGGGTAACCTCACGAATGTATGGTGTCCTCTTCAGTTTAATTTCATTACTGTGGCAACCAGCAGATTAGTAAATTCTTCCACTGCCAATATAACACTTTAGAGTCCCAGTCTAACCTAAAGGATTTCTAGTTGGATTGACAGTTTATAAAATACAGTCATACCTCTACTTACGAATGCCTCTAGGTATGAAATGTTCAGGTTATGAAATTATTATATGCAAATGAGTGACTCGAGATATACGAAGAAGATCCAGGTTACGAAATCCCCCAAAATGGATTTCCTTATGTTCATTTATATTATATATATTGTCGTGGATGCATTGATTCTCACTTTAGAACATTGCTACCCTCTACTAGGCTTTCATTTCATCGCTCTCATTCTATCTTCTATAATCACAAACGCATTCAATTCAATTGGTTGTCTCACACTACCACTATCCATGTTTCAAGATTCTCTCTTACATACCTGTCCACCTCAACCAAATGCTCTTATTAATGATTGCAATTCCCTTTATTAAGCGATTAAATACCATACAAATGCAACACGGCACATATATTCACATACACGTACAGGGAACAGGTAAAAGGGTAAAATGTAGCTTTCAGCCCTGGTAGGAAATGCTCTTGCCGCCATCTGGCAGACGAACACGGGTATTACGTCTCCCATAATAACGGCCGCGGAGGGAACTAATTCAGCGGTGCAGGGCACATTTTCACGTTTTTTTTTTTATTTTAAGACATTAATAAATCATTTCCTCATTTTCTCTCTGCTTGTTTGCTCACATCTTTAATACAAAATTGGGACGCTATTATCAATTTTAAAGGGTTTAGCTGGTAGTTGTGTGAGGACCGTGGAACAAATTAGAGAATTTACATATAGTACACCTCTACTTACGAAATTTTCAAGTTACGAAAAAAGTTCTGCAGCCAATTAATTTTGTTAGAAGTATGACTGTATATCATTTATCTTTGTGTCATTGCAGGTTTCAGAAATCAGCCCCCCCAATTCGAAGGGGAGGAGCCCGAGTTTCCTCAAGACCAAAAGAGAGAAGAGCAACTTGAAATAAAAATGGAGGAAGAAGATGTCCCCTGGTCAACTGGTGAGGAGTCTTTTAAGATAGAAGAGGATCTGGGCAGGGCCAGTGGAGGGGCGGAGCCTGCAAACACCTCTGCATGGCCCCAAATTAAAGAGGAAGCAGACCTGCCTCAACAGCAAAAGAGGGAAGATCAACCTCCCATCGAAAAGGAGGAAGATGTCACCTGGTCATCTGGTGAGCTTTTCAAGAGTGAAGATGATCTCGTAATGGATTTGGTTGCAGATTTACTGTCAAAGCCATTTTCAAGACGGACTTTTCAAGAAAAGCTGGACATCATTAAGAAAGGGCGGTCAACTCCAAAGCTAGCAAGCCTGTCACAACCGGGAAAAGGGTGTGTCCGCCGCTTTCAGTTCGCTAACTACGAGCGCTACCCCTGGCTTACGGGCTCCGAGGAACACTGCAAATTGTATTGCTGGGAGTGCTTGTTATTTGCCACCAATGGACATGGTGTTTGGAGCAACACTGGATTTGCACATTTGTCTTGTTTAACCAAAGCAGCAACGAGACACCAAAGCTCTGCCGGACACTTGCAAGCAACGGTGCTCTCCAAAACTTTTGGGGAAACCCGAGTGGAGTTACAGTTTAACGAGCAAGTGCGCAGGGAAACGGAGTGCCACAACGAAAAGGTTAAGAAAAATAGGGAAATCTTAAAAAGACTGATAGACTGTGTCATTTTTTTGGGTAAGCAGGAACTTTCATTTCAGGGACACGATGCAAGCGCTGCATCCCCAAACAAAGGAAATTATGTAGAGCTTCTTTCTTTCATTGCTGAGAAAAACACAGATTTACATTACCACCTGTCCACTAATAATATGTTTAGTGGGACGTCGGGCAAATTACAAAATGACCTGATCACTGCCATTGCTGAAGTGATGAGGGAAGAGATCAAAAGGGAAGTTGATAAAGCACCGTTTGTCACTGTTATGGTGGATGACTCGACAGACACGAGTAATGCAGCGCAGCTCGCACTGGTTCTGCGTTATGTCACGGGCAGAGGTGTCAAGGAGCGGTTCGTCAGATTTGAAAATGTTACCAGTGGGAATCAAGCCAACAACATTGCAGGTCTTATCATCCAATTTTTGGTGGAAAATGAATGTCTGGGTAAAGTTGTGGCACAGTGTTATGACGGTGCAGCAGTCATGTCTTCTGGATTTAATGGGGTGCAGGCTAAAGTTAAGGAGAGAGCACCGTTAGCTTTATTCATACACTGCTATGCACATCAGCTTAATTTAGTACTGACTCAGGGGGCCTCAAAGCTTAAAGAAAGCAAAATATTTTTCGCTCACCTTAATGGCTTTGCTGCATTTTTTTTTAGATCGCCTCGATGCACACAGCTGCTGGACGAAATCTGCCAGCGGTGTCTCCCTCGTGTGGCACCAACACGGTGGCAGTACACATCCAGAGTGGTCAATACAGTTTTTGAGAAGAGAGATGCTCTAAAGGAACTGTTTCATCACATCCTTGAGCATCATGACGAGTACGACGAGGAGTCTGTGGGGTGTGCTGATGATTTTAAAGCATGTCTGGATGATTTTGAATTTTGTTTTTTGCTTCACACATTTAACGGCATTTTTGAGCATTCATTCGTGCTTTTTTCAATACTACAGAACAACAAACTGGATGTACAGTTTTGTCTTGCAAGAGTAAAGGAGTTTTGTGACACAGTTGAACGCGAGAGGAGCCGATACGGGGAAATCTACGAGGCTACTGAACGCAGTGCGGGCGCTCCGAGCGCGCGAAGAGGTCAAGTGCAAGATCCTTCGGCGCACTACCACCAACTCTACGACAGGGTTCTGGACAATATTATTTGCCAGACGCAGACCAGATTTCAGGACCACGAAAGACTGGTGTTTGTCTCCCTCCTTGACCCGCAGAAGTTTCGGGAATTCCAGTTAACTTTCCCACATGCAGCCTTCTCCAGCTTAACACAGAGCCACGGAGCACTTTTCGATCTGCCTCGGCTAAGAACAGAACTGACTGTAATGTATGCCATGGATGATTTTGCAGGAAAATCTTCCACTGATCTCCTTGACTTCCTTCAGCAGAAAAATCTGAGTGAGAGCATGGGGCAGCTTTACACATTAGTGTGTTTGGCAGTGACCATCCCCGTATCCACTGCTTCTTTCGAACGGACATTTTCAGTCCTAAATCGAATAAAAACTTATGCCAGAAATACGACAGGACAGGCTCGACTTTCAGCATTAGCTCTGATGGCGATAGAGAAGAACTTCTTGACTGATATGAAACGCACAAATAATCTGTATGACAGAGTAATTGAAATCTTCTCGAGGAAAGAAAGGAGGATGGATTTTGTGTACAAATAAAAATGATTTTTGGTGAGGAAAATGTGGCTAAATTCGTAAATATTTCAATTTTATGAAGTTATTATTGATGCATTTTTATGTGTCACAGCTGTAGCGACAGTAAAGGTTTTTCTAGTCATGAAATAGTTATTGAGGGTTGGATTGATTCAGACATAGCACTACTGAAGGCCTAGGTGCGAAATGCACGGCCTGCCACTTTATTTAATAAATACAGATTTAAAGATCAAATATTTATATTTATAATGGGAGTTATTGAAGAAATTAGGTGCTAACACAATACAATTTTTTTTGAATTATTAATTTACTCATGTTATTTGCACCTACAGTGGTACCTCGAGATACGAGCTTAATGCGTTCCGTGACTGAGCTTGTATGTCAATTTACTCGTAACTCAAATGAAAGTTTCCCATAGAAATGAACTATAAACAAATTAATTCGTTCCAACCCTCTTAAAAAACACCAAAAACAGGATATTGGATTAGAAAAACATTTTTATTTGTTCTAATTCGCCATCTATTAGCAAAGTAACAAATAACTAGTGGTTTATTAGTACTAAAATGTGTTTAATTGTACTAAAATTAGACGGATTTTGCGGAGGGGAGAGAGAGGGACAGAGAGAGAGGAGGTGGAGAGAGAGACTTATTCAAATGACTAATGTTTTTTATTTTTTTTATTTTGATTAGTTAAAACTTTATTCATGAAACAAAAAAAAAACAATAAACAAATAAAACATAAATAAAATAAATAAAATAATAATAAAAAATAAATGAAACATGACACATATCACATAACTTCACACCTTCTTCACACAGTCGAGGACACTGTATGCGTTGACGCGGCACACTGCTAGAGAGATGCGCTGTAACAGCCATTGACACTCGCGTGGCTCATTTGAAACAGCCACGAGCCGGGAACCTACCTCTAGCAGAAACTTCAAAGTGGAGTCCCCACATACACCTGAAGTTTCGTAGGCTATGGGCTGGAACAAGTATCTGTCAACAAGCGGTGCATATTTGACAGACTTCATTGACTCTGCCTTGTTCGCAGCTGAGCAGGCTTTTATTGCAGATGAAGCAATTGAGGATTGAGAAAAGGTGTCAACAACTGTCACATCCCATGTCAAACACTTTCCCATCTTCCATGGAAAGATTGACAAGCCGTCAGGCCTTCGCTCATCTGCACGCACTAGACCACTTGGTTCGAGAATTGAAGGAACTCCAGCTTGACACAGTGCACGTTTAACGATGTCGTTGATGTTGGAGTGACGGGGGAAACGACCAGGTTGGACACGGCAGGATAAGGGGTGGAGAGCTCGGCTATCTATCGAATGACCACATTTGCACAGAATCGGGTCACAAACTTTAGCACCAAGACGATGAGCAATCGAGATGCGAAGCTCATCGGGGGAGAGCTTATTGCCCAAAGTCGCACTTGGCAAAGCATTCAACCAAGCTCCGGAGGGAAACGTCGACGCTGATAATATTCGACTGCGGTCCCACTGATTCGAGGAATCGATCAAATTGCCTTTCATCCTCAGGCAATTGATTTCATCCCACTCTTTCTGAACTCCGAGATGTGTTGGAGTTGATGAATGACATTCATTCCAGGCATTTAGTGCGCCATCAATGTCAATTGATTTATGAGGATCAATTTGAGATGAAGACAAAACAGGTCGCACTAACTCAACTGTAGAATAGAATGATGACAGAAAAGAGGGGAGGGACAAGTCAACAAGGGAACGGATACCAATGCCACCGTGACGAATTGGGAGTTTCGACTGATTCCATGCGGACTGAAAAGTCAACATTCAACAACGAGGATAAACAATCTTTTATGACATGGTCGAAACTCTGTAGACAATTCATGTTACGATATGTCGGGGAGCTTCTCATCACGTATTGAAGTTTGGGAATGAAGAGACAATTTCGTAGGATGAACATGGCCTGATGATTTATTTACACATACTAAACTAAAAAGCAGTTATTCATTGGATGACTGGTGTTGAATCCGTAAAGTGAATAATGCTAGAAACGTTGTCAAGACTTCAGTTCAGTTAAGTGACTGAAATTAAAAGACAAATTAGACGGGCAAAAAGACAAATATTCGCAGACTAAGCGCTCCCTATTCGGCCATCTTTATTATTTTTTTGCCCTCGCATTTCCGGTCAGGGGTGCATGATGGGAAAGACAGTTTCCCGTAATGGCAACCTTCCGTTCAAAATAAGATGTTTCACGTATGTATAATATTCAATTTATATTTGAAAATTTGTTGGGGAAAATCAATAATGGGAGACACATTGTGTCGGAATCACTGCTTTTTATCGATATGTTGTGTTCTTTTTTAACGGAAATAAAAAGTGTGTTATTAATATTCATAAGGTTTATTCAAACTTTCTATTTGTTAATTGATCTATGATGTATGTCCACGAGTATCAAACCCCTGTTAATATATATTGTTTGGCTTCACATATTTTTCTTATAAATATGAAAAAAATGTTTTAATATTAATAGGATAATACGTAGAACTAAGTGGCATATTCATTAATCCCGATACTCGTATCATTTGTATATTTACATTTTAATACTGTTAAACCTGGCAAAAACTTTGACTTGTGTCGCTATATATTTTAACAGAGTTTATACCCGAATGACATTTATAAATTAAATGATTTCGTTATTATCTTGGTTGTATTGATTGCAGTGGCGGGCCGTCAGGGCCTTCAAGGCCTTCTCTGCTGGCCTAAGAAATATCTGAATCATATTATATTTTGTCCATCAATACGTACTTATTATTCCAAATGGTCTGTTAGCTTTCTTTCATTGCTTTTTCCCCTGGTTGCACTGCTTCCAGATGTGTGTTTTCATATTGAAGCATTTAACCAATCACATTTCAGCCTATATTTGTTGCCAGATCAGATCTGCCTCAAAGCCTGCACAATCAGTTCTTGCGGGCTCTGCTGCATTAAACTAGACTGTTGCTTTTAACCAATCAGATTTCGAGTTGGCAACCCCACAATGATTTTTCATAGGCGTTAGCATTTTGCTGGCTGGGACATGTCATTGCTTTCACAAACTATGATTGGCTAGTAGGCGGGCCAAAGCAGTACCGAGGCAGCCGAGATCGCAAACTCCACCCACTATGGCCGACATAAGCAAAAACAAATAGATTCTGTTTACTCACAAAGCTATTTTCTAGACGGACTTTTTCAGGAAAAAAATGGACATCATTAAGAAAGGGCGGTCAACTCCGAAGCTAGCAAGCCTGTTACCGCCGGGAAAATGGTGAGTGGGGCACTTTCAGCGCGCTAACTTAGCTCCACGAGCAAATAGTATATTGTTGTGTTGATTTAATGCCATTTTCAAAACGGACTATGGCGGAAATATGACAGGACAGGCTCGACTTTCATCATTAGCTTCGATGGCGATAGGAAAGAAGGAAGAAAGAAAGGAGGATGGATATTGTGTAAAAATGATTTTTGGTGAGTAAAATATGGCCATATTCCTAAATAATATTTCAATTGTGGGCCAAGTTCTGATATCTGAAAAGCTCCAGTGTTTGCTTTTAAGCTCCAGTGTTTGTATTTCATCACAAAATGCTGCTAGGAAGTGGATTTTACCCCAGTTTAATTTTTGCCGTTTCACCATTGACGTCCATCAGTGTCTTTTCCCGGGAAAAATCACCCCCCTGGCCTGGTTGTAATGTCTCAAAAGCTCCAGTTTAATAGCTATAAAATAGTTTTTGAGGGTTGGATTGATACGTTGAAGTCGCTACCAGAAAATGCACCGCCCGCCACTGGTATGTATGTATATGTATGTATGTGTATGTATGTGTATTGGATTGGATAACTTTATAACTTTAATCATCCTGTATTCGGGAAATTTCATTGTGACAGTAGCAAGAAAAGGCATAGTTATAAGTTAGACAGTACAGTCGCAAAGGCCACACAACAACAAAGCAAATCAAAGTAAATGGAAACTGGAAAATGGAAACAAAAACTGGAACCACACACAGGAAGTCTTCCACAAGATGGGGAACTTCTGCAGACTGTGACCGAGGTAGAGAATATGCAGATTCACTCTTCCAAGCTTATCCGCACAGTTCCTCAGTAGTCTGGAGCTGAAGACAACAGTAGCAGAGTAAGGCCCCTCGACTCTGTTGCTAGTAAGCGCCAACAGCTCTTCCATCTTATCCCACGATGGAACAGTTGGTCAGAAGCGTTGCCTCTTCTCCCGGCACTTTTGTCCAGCTCTGAATCGCCGGCGGCATCGAGGTGTTGCTCCTTCCGCTGCGTATTGTAACAGCTAGTCCCATGTGTGTGACAGCGTAGGCATGGCTGAATGGTTCCAAAAAAAAGAAGTAGCCGAAAAAAGCCAGGCTAACAGAACAAGAAAAGTTGTAAAAACATTAAAGTATAAAGTACAAAGTAAAGTAAAAAGGAATGTATTAAGAAATATTAAAATGTAATTAAAAAAAGATAGGAGGGCTGTAAATAACGAAAAACAAGAGTGTACAGAGCTACTTCTACTGGCTCCCGCGTGAACGGCGCCATCTTGGAATCCACATACATACCATCTTGGTTTGTATGTGTATGTATGTGTATGTGTGTGTATGTATGTGTATGTATGTGTATGTATGTGTATGTATGTGTATGTATGTGTGTGTATGTATGTGTATGTATGTGTATGTATGTGTATGTGTGTATGTGTGTATGTGTGTGTATGTGTATGTAGGTGTATGTATATGTATGTATATGTATGTATATATATGTATATGTTTTCTTAGTAAGGGAAAATGTCAAAAGAAAGAAAACAAATTGGAGGGAAAAATTGCAAATATTCTTTAAAAATTGGAAAATCAAGAAATATAATTTACATCTATAGGTTAAGGGAATAATTAAAAAAAAAGAAAACAAATTCCTTTTGGGTTTAAGACACCTTTGAGAAATTGCTATTTTTCTGATATAATTTCTTTAAAACGCTCTTCGAAAACTTGTAATTGACTGTGTCTTAATTACTGTGTATGTTGCACCCTGCATTTTTGCTTGAAACACGGGGAGAAATAATCACAATAGTGTTTCGTTGTTGCTTCCTCAATCCAACTTTAATGAGATGAAGAATATCTCCCGTCAAGGCCTCAATAATCGAATACCGATATAAATCCAATCCGAACTAGTGGTATGGGCATCAAGGCATCAATAATCGAATATCGATATACATCCAATCCAAACTAGTTGCACATCCCCAACATGCGATCGTTAATAAAATAAACAGTTTAGCATGTCACACTGATAGGCAATGTTCCCTCTAAGCTGCGCGCGTGCGCAATTGCGCACTACTCTCGTCTTCTCTGCGCAGCACCAATCATATGGCGCGCAGTAAAAAAAAAAGGGATTTAATTTTTTTAATTTATTTTTTATTTTATTTTTTACCCCTTTCCCCATGATGGCGCCGTTTAAGCGGCAGCCAGTGGCAGTGGCTCTGTCCACTTAGGTTTTTCGTGTTTTACAGCATGTTTTATATGAAAAATTAGAGGGAACATTGACATGCACCTGCTTGTGGCAGGTGTGACTGGTGTACCCATAGCGAGCAATGATGATGTCGTGACCGGATGATTCGCCTAAAGACGTTTCGCCGACGGACGTTTGACAGACGGACAGGTCGCCGAATGAACGTTCGTTCAAACAGCGTTTAATGATTAAATACAAATACTAGTATTTGTATTTAATCATTAAACGCTGTTTTCAGCTGGATTTGACCGTATTTGAGAGCATTTTGAGCCGTTTGGCGAATGGACGTATATGGACATTTTTTTGCCTCCATCGCGACATCATCGCAACATTTTACCAAGGAATTCACTTCCCTGGGCTCGGTTCTAATGTCCAAAGAGCTCCAGTATTTGTATTTAATCATTAAACGCTGTTTTCGGCTGGATTTGACCGAATTTGAGAGCATTTTGAGCCGTTTGGAGAATGGACGTATATAGACGTTTTTTTGCCTCCATCGCGATATCATCATGACATTTTACCGAGGAATTCACTTCCCTGGGCTTGGTTCTAATGTCCAAAGAGCTCCAGTATTTGTATTTAATCATTAAATGCTGTTTTAGGATGGATTTGACCCGATTGCTGTCATTTTACGGCTCGGTTCTGCTACATCTGCCTGCCCAAGGGTGCTTATTCCCGGACTGCCATGCCCGCCCAAGAGTGCTTATTCCCGGGCTGCCATTGATGGTAGACGAACATTGATTTTTACTATAATTTGGACAACACCGGCGGCGGGCCGGATTAAAAATCCTAACGGGCCGTATATGGCCCGCGGGCCGAGGTTGAAAAACTTGTACACACACGATCCGGGGGCGGGGCGAGCGCGCAAATCCCGTTTCGGCGAAACCTCCGTTCGGCCGATTGAACGTTCGGCGGAACGTCCATTCGGCGACCTGCCCGTCTGTCAAACGTCCGTCGACGAAACGTCTTTAGGCGAATCATCCGAGTACCGATGATGTCGCTCACACTGGTACTCAGTGCGCTCAGGGAGGTTGACTTTCTGCTCAGACCAACGAAAAATTAGAGGGAACATTGACTGCGGCCCTTTGAGGATCGGTTTGACACCCCTGGTGTGAAGGGATCGACTTTGACGAGGATATATTCATATCCGCCTTTGCATCGATCAAGATGAAGAAAGTCAATACAGACCAGCTCAAAGGGCTGTGGTTTCACAATATTTGTCAATGGCGCTCTCTGTTCGTGGTTTTTTTAAGTTTTAGACAAGGGCAGGTTTTAGTTACATAATGTTCAATATCAGACTGCATATATATAAGAAACAATCACGCACAAGGGATACTGTGCGGTCAACACCCTGCTACCCCATGTTATTATGCAACTCTTTCATTACTGTACCTCGATATAGTTCTGGTGGGACTAACTGTTTACGGGTTGTGGTGGTTCTGTACAGAACACCGTCACTGTCTTATCAGTTTGTCCCACTGCCTGAGCAAATTTTTTTTCTTTGGGCTGAGCGACTTCAATTCCTTAGCTGATGGCTTACAACCTGACAGTTTATAGTTCAACATAGGAGTGTATGAACAGGTCAGATTGTTGTGCTTTCCTTACCTCTTCTTTTGGTCTGGGGTTGATTGACGCAACTGCTGTCTCATCTATGAATCTGGGAAGGGAATCATCATATTCTCTACCTCGGTCACAGTCTGCAGAAGTTCCCCATCTTGTGGAAGACTTCCTGTGTGTGGTTCCAGTTTTTGTATCCATTTTCCAGTTTCCATTTACTTTGATTTGCTTTGTACTTTTGCTTTGTTGTTGTGTGGCCTTTGCGACTGTACTGTCTAACTTATAACTATGCCTTTTCTTGCTACTGTCACAATAAAATTTCCCGAATACAGGATGAATAAAGTTATCCAATCTGTTGGAATTATTGTAAATAAGTTATCCTGATTTTAGTTTAGACTGTTGAAATGTTAGTTAATAGAATTGGGGATGTCTTGACCCCCTGGGAAAAGTTTCACCTTATTCAACAAAGAGGAACTACCCAGGGGGGCGGACGCCTGTTTGTTTGTCTGTTTTGTGAGGGTTGCAAGATATCAGGAATAAGACTATAAAGATGTTATCTTGAAGGGGCATATGGTCATGATCAAAGAACCTTTTGTAACTGGGAGAGAACTATCTCTCCCTTGATCAGCTTGAAACTTCCTGTAACTTGGACACTCCCAAAACACAATAAGAGAATAGGCGAGGGGAGATTTTCTTCAGAGTGTTTTTGGAGGGCTGTGACAGGGGCAGTCTCTGAACCTCTCATTTTTTAAATAAAGTTAACTCAAATTCTCTGTGATTTCCTTCTTTTCAGGTTGGTGAAACAAATGTCTGGTGTTTGAACCTAACATTTAATTGGTCCTTCGAGCCGGATTCCAAGATACCGGACGATCCCAGCGGGTGAGCAAGATCCAGAAAAGTCTGTGGCCACAGCATAAAGATCCTTTTCCAGGACTGTTTCTTCCTTACGGGCTGGGGTCCAAAGGTTGAAGGGATACCGAGGACGCAGAGAATCGTGAGTAAATTTTATTTAAAAAAGGAATGAATGAGAAAAAAGGAATGAATGAAGGCGTAACAGACCCCTTTAGTTGGAAAGACTAATTAAACTCTGTAAAATTAAATCCGTTGGCGGAACAGACCCCCTTAGTTGGAAAAGACTAATTAAACTCTGTAAAGGTTTGCGGAGCCTTGGTTGCGAATTAAAAGGAGTGAACGTGCAAAAAAGTGTGTATGGAAATACATTTTACCATTTGGTGATTTGTATCTCATATCAAACAACAGGAGACAAATGTCGACCTTTAGTGGATGTATGTAGACATGAGACTCCGCCTGAAAAGGTTGAAGTGAGTTTACCACTAAAGGAATTTATCGACATCCTGTTGTCTAAACCCAGTGTTAGTGCACTATAGGTGCAAAGACCCACTGGGACTATATTTTATTCAAAAATGGGTAAAGTACAGAGTAAAACAAGTAAAAAAGAGGAATTCCTCTCGGAACTTGCGTCTAAAGACTGGAAGATAGTCCATAGAGAGGATCCCGACGCGGTGGAATCCTTGCGTTATTGGGTAAAAAAAAATATGGGTTCACCGGTAGACTAATAATAAAAGATATCCGTGAACTACAACAAAAAAATCGAAAAATCTTGTAACAAAAAACGAAGTAAAATGCAAAAACAAGGTTATGATCAAACCAAAGCGTGGTTGCGAATAGCAGGGCAAATAGAAGAGGTTGAGAAAGTAGCTAAACAAAAAAGAGAAGAGATAACTATATTAGGCCTGTTAAAAAAAAGTGGTCCCTCTTCAGCTCTCCTCGTGCGAGGCTCCACACGCAAGCGGGGAGCACGACGACGAGGGGGGGAAAGGGGGCCTGCTGGTCGTGCGGCAAAGAGGGCCACATAGCCAGGGAATGCGGGGGCAACCCTCCCCGCGCACAGCGACGACATGATAGCGCACGACTAAAACAGGAGGTAGCAAAACAAATGGTTAACAAAAGTAAGGGGAGAGATAGATAAAAAAGGTGGTGAAACCCCCCTTCACAGATGCGGACCCCCCTCAAGCTAAGCACACTCTTTGCAAACAAAAGGAGGGGGGGGGGGGCTTCGCCCATACAGTTTACTGCTCCCTTCACACCAAAAACAAAGGGCAGGAAAGACTACCACAAGAGAGACAGAGATAGTTGATAGTGTTATGATATATTAGTAAAAATTATGGGTCTTTTATTAAACACTAAAATGTATATTAGGAAATGCCTAGTGAAAGGTTATTTTCCCTAAATTGTAATTGAGGTAATAGTGAGCACAGAAAATGGCTCTTATTTTAAATAAAACTGCCTTTTTAGAGCGGATAGGAATTAAGCCAGAGCTTTAACTATTGGGTTTTAGAAATATGAGAGTGATTTGCGATTTAGACTTAAGTATTAAGAATCATCCAAATTATTAATGATATCAAACATGAAAACAATGCAGAAATGGCATTTATCCAAATTATTAGGTAAATTTAGATAAATTGTTTGTCTTTTTGTGTTTCTAATTGGCCGACCATCAAGATATAATCAATCAGATATCAAGGTGGAAAATGATTTAGAAATTTGAAATCAATTTTTGATGAAAATTATGGAAAATTGTTTAGTCAAATGAAATTTTAATGGTAAAAGCAGCAGTACTCCAAACGTGAAATTTGAAGTGGAGAAACAAATGAGCTATGCAAAATTTAGGAGCACTGAAAAGACAGTGCTTGATACCAAATTCCAAAGTACTATTGATCTATTGTGATAATGGCATCCAAATTGTGTTAACAGAATAATTGACTGAATTGACAAAAGTTTCCATATTTCGTTCCGAGAAAGAAAAAAATATGGAAATCTAATTTAGTGGAATATACCAAACGCCATTATTAACTACACGATTGGAACTGGAGGATGAGGCTAAACATATGTCTGCATAAAAGAAAAAACTTTAAGGAAACGCATTCATTTTGGGTTGGCAGAGGGAGATTGCATTTCTCAACAGGAAACATGATGAGCAACCCGGGATGAGAGTGCAATAGTTCCTGACCAAACCAGCAGACATGAAAATAGCGGATCCATTTTGTGCTCTGTAAGAAGGTTCTCTCAGTTGAAACGTATGATGAGACAGGTAAGATAAATTTTTGACGTAATCAGACAAAATGGCAAGCACTCCAATATTGATTGGAAAGATTATTGCCCGGGGAGCAATGCTGTAAGCCATGAGGAACTTTTTATATTGGTTTTATTGTCTCCATATAAAAAAGCGTTTCAATTGAGACTACACCTTCTTACAGATTCTTAAAGTAAACAATTGTGACTAGATCTTCTTACAGATTTTTAAAGTAAACAATTGTGACTAGATCTTAATTGAATTTTATGCCTGACTATTGAAAAATATTGATTGAGGAAGTTTCATAGGAGATGATTGGCAAACTCCGAAGACAATGGAATGTTACATTTGATAATAAGACTACTAGATTGGGATATTTTGAATTAAAAAAAACACTGAGGTTAATATGCAACGCAATACACATTGTTAAATGAATTGGGACTTGATTAGTATGCATTTTAAAAGTAATGGGCTTTAATTGCTCTAAAAGATACAATTATGCTAAAAATATTGACCCTGACAAACAAGGGGTGATTACATTTTACTGGGTTCAATTCTATTTAGAATTATAAAATGTGTGCATTTTTTTCTGAATATTAATTGATGTGAATCTAAACTGTTACAGAGAACGGGAAAGCTGTTTTCCTGAGGAGAAAGCAGCCTGGTTTGCTTTTTGTATTTTTCCTATTCTTAGTATGATTAGTTAATTTGTGTAATTGTAGGAAAGAGGAAAAAACAAATATGGGTTTTGATCTTAACAAGGAAGCAGTGTTCAAAATAGAATATCAGCTAGCATGTTTAATTTTGACTAATAAGGTATTTAAATTTTCACAAACATAATGATGAATGTTAAGCACGTGTTAAAGACAACGACAGAACACAGCAGCATACACAACAACAAAACTGAGCCGATCTCAAGAACAGTCAGCAGACGAACTGTACAAAGCTAAAGGCCTACCGTGCCTACCAAAAATGTATTCCATAATTGAGCCATAAATGTCTCAACAGGGGGGAGGTATGGTGAAGAGGTATAAATACCTATTTTAAAATTTTTGTAGGAACAGTTTAATTTGTTATTTTATTGATCTGTAAAGAACATGGGATCTCCAGAATCATCTGGAGTGACAATGGAGCTCATTTTTCAAACAGCATAGTGCAAAACATGGCAAAACAACTGGTAGAACTAGCTTGAGATTAACACTTTTTGAGATAGTTATTGGAAGACCATTTCAACTTCCTTTATGGGAAGATGAAGGAGAGAAACTTATCCAAAGAACATGTAAGGTGCCGTGATCTTTTTGTCTATCTTGCAGGAGGTGGTGTAGCCAGGTGACTGGATCCTGATCCGAGTCATAAAAATGAAGTCCTGGTTCTCTCCACGATGGGAAGACCCATTCGTGGCCCAACTCACCAACCTCCACAGCAGCAAAGATCGCTGAAAAGTCAAAGTCGATTCAGGTGAAGGTCGTTCGAGACAGGTGACTCTGAGTGGACTAAGTCGGACGGTGTCAAAACCCTTGTCCGTGAAGAAACTCATCTGACGTCTACTCACCAGCCACGAGCACCCCTCACTTAACCCTGACCTCCCATAGACTTTGCACCTCTATACAGAAGCCACAGTGAAAGCTGTTGCCATCCACATCACAGTGACTGGACTGTCAGTGACAGCCTGGGCGTATCTGAACGCCCCGCCCACAGAGCCTCGAGTTGGAAAACAAGTGCAGGAAACGTCCTGCCTCACCACTGGAATGGCAGAGCCAAGCGGTCCGCTCCTGGATGGGGAGACGGGGACCCAACCTACATCGACAGCATCGGGGTTCCCCGAGGTGTACCGGATGAGTATAAACTCGCTAACCAAATGGCAGCTGGTTTTGAATCATTCCTGTGTTGGTGGTGTACTATTAACAAAAATGTGGACAGAATCAACTACATCCATTACAATGTGCAACGACTGGGGAACAGGACGGAGGAAGGGTTTGCAGCCATCCATGAACAGTTGTCGGCTACCTCTTTGATGGCTTTCCAGAACAGAATTGCTGTTGACATGATCCTGGCAAAGGAAGGTGGCGTGTGCTCCATCTTTGGCGACCAATGCTGCACGTTCATCCCTAACAATACAGCAGCTGACGGGAGTTTAACCAAGGCCCTGGAGGGCCTTCGATCCCTCAACAGCAAGATGAAAGAACATTCTGGAATCGACACCTCAATGTGGGGTGAATTTGGTAGCATGTTTGGCAGATACAAACAGTTGGTTGTATCAGTTTTAATGTCAATCGCTGTTTATGCTGCCATTCTCACAACTTGTGGATGTTGTTGTATTCCCTGTATTCGTGCGTTATGTGAAAGGTTAATAACAAATGCTATAGAACCAGTCAAATCCGAAATGTATGCCTTATTGACATCTGGAGGCGAACCACGGGATGACGACGACGACGACGCATCTGGGGATGAGGAGGAAATGCAGTTCATTGGACTGCCTGAAATGTTCCAAGATGCTAAAGACTCTGGCATTAACTTCTGAGTGTAACGTTTTCTGTTATTTTTGTGATCCTGTGATGCGAAAATCGGATAAGAAGAGGTCATGGGTGATGATATTTTATAACAAGAATCCGGATAAACAGGAGGGTTATGTTGGAATTATTGTAAATAAGTTATCCTGATTTTAGTTTAGACTGTTGAAATGTTAGTTAATAGAATTGGGGATGTCTTGACCCCCTGGGAAAAGTTTCACCTTATTCAACAAAGAGGAACTACCCAGGGGGGCGGACGCCTGTTTGTTTGTCTGTTTTGTGAGGGTTGCAAGATATCAGGAATAAGACTATAAAGATGTTATCTTGAAGGGGCATATGGTCATGATCAAAGAACCTTTTGTAACTGGGAGAGAACTATCTCTCCCTTGATCAGCTTGAAACTTCCTGTAACTTGGACACTCCCAAAACACAATAAGAGAATAGGCGAGGGGAGATTTTCTTCAGAGTGTTTTTGGAGGGCTGTGACAGGGGCAGTCTCTGAACCTCTCATTTTTTAAATAAAGTTAACTCAAATTCTCTGTGATTTCCTTCTTTTCAGGTTGGTGAAACAAATGTCTGGTGTTTGAACCTAACACAATCCAATACACATACATACACATACATACATATACATACATACCAGTGGCGGGCGGTGCATTTTCTGGTAGCGCCTTCAATGTATCAATCCAACCCTCAAAAACTATACTATGGCTATAAAACCTCTACTGCAGCTACAGCTGCAACACATAAAAAATAATCAATAAATTAATGCACAAAAATGGGGTAAAATCCACTTCCCAGCAGCATTTCATGATTAAATACAAATACTGGAGCTTTTCAGACATTAAAACCAGGCCAGGGGGTGATTTTCCCGGGAAAAGACAGCGATGAACGTCAATGGTGTACGGGCAAACATTGCCTGAAAATGGGGTAAAATCCAGCCGAAAACAGCATTTATTGATTAAATACAAATACTGGAGCTTTTTAGACATCAGAACCGGGCCCGGAATATCATTTCCCCGGTAAAAAGACAGCGATGAACGCCGGTACGTCCATATACGTGAAATGACAAAAAATGCACTAAAATACTAAAATTAGGTAAAATCCACTCCCTAGCATCATTTATTGATTGAATACACATACTGGAGCTTTTGAGACATTACAACCAGGCCAGGGGGGTGATTTTTCCCGGGAAAAGACAGCGATGGACGTCAATGGTGAAACGGCAAAAATTAAACTGGGGTAAAATCCACTTCCTAGCAGCATTTTGTGATGAAATACAAACACTGGAGCTTAAAAGCAAACACTGGAGCTTTTCAGATATCAGAACTTGGCCCACAATTGAAATATTATTTAGGAATATGGCCATATTTTACTCACCAAAAATCATTTTTACACAATATCCATCCTCCTTTCTTTCTTCCTTCTTTCCTATCGCCATCGAAGCTAATGATGAAAGTCGAGCCTGTCCTGTCATATTTCTGGCATAGTCCGTTTTGAAAATGGCTTTAAATCAAAACAACAATATACTATTTGCTTATGGAGCTAAGTTAGCACACTGAAAGTGCCGCACACACCATATTCCTGGCTGTAACAGGCTTGCTAGCTTCGGAGTTGACCGCCCTTTCTTAATGATGTCCATTTTTTTTCTGGAACATAGCCTTGTGAGAGAAATCTGCAACAGAATTCATTTGTTTTTGCCACTGTCGGCCATGTGGGTGGAGTTTGCGATCTCTGGCTGCTTTGGCCCGCCTACGAGCCAATCATAGTTTGTGAAAGCAATGACATGTCCCAGCCAGCAAAATGCTAACGCCTATGAAAAATAATTGTGGGGTTGCCAACTCGAAATCTGATTGGTTAAAAGCAACAGTCTAGTTTAATGCAGCAGAGCCCGCAAGAACTGATTGTGAAGTCTTTGAGGCAGATCTGATCTGGCAACAAATAATGGCTGAAATGTTATTGGTTAAATGCTTCAATATGAAAACACATCTGGAAGCAGTTTAACCAGCGGGAAAAGCAATGAAAGGAAGCTAACAGACCATTTGGAATAATAAGTATTGATGGACAAAAAATGATTCAGATATTTCTTAGGCCAGCAGAGGCCTTGAAGGTCCTGACGGCCTGCCACTGATACACACACACATATACATACATACATATAGACACACACACACACACACACACACACACCGGTAAAAAGACAGCGATGAACGTCGTTACGTCCATACGTGAAATGACAAAAAATGCACTAAAATTAGGTAGAATCCACTTCCTAGCAGCATTTATTGCTTGAATATAAATACTCGAGCTTTTGAGACATTACAACCAGGCCAGGGGGGTGATTTCCTCGGGAAAAGACAGCGATGGACGTCAATACGCGAAACGGCAAAAATTAAACTGGGGTAAAATCCACATCCTAGCAGCATTTAGTGATTAAATACAAACACTGGAGCTTTTCAGATATCAGAACCGGGCCCACAATTGAAATATTATTTAGGAATATAGCCATATTATACTCACCAAAAATTCTTTTTAACTGTACACAATATCCATCCTCCTTTCTTTCTTCCTTCTTTCCTATCGCCATCGAAGCTAATGATGAAAGTCGAGCCTGTCCTGTCATATTTCCGGCATAGTCCGTTTTGAAAAGGGCTTTAAATCAACACAACAATATATTTGCTTGTGCAGATAAGTTAGTGCACTAAAAGTGGCGCAAACACCATTTTCCCGGCTGTAACAGGTTTGCTAGCTTCGGAGTTAACCGCCCTTTCTTAATGATGTCCATTTTTTTCTGGAAAATAGCTTTTTGAAAAAATCTGCAACAGAATCCATTTGTTTTTGCCTCTGTCGGCCATTGTGGGTGGAGTTTGCGATCTCTGGCTGCCTCACTATGGCTGTGGCCTGCCTACTAGCCAATCATAGTTGGTGAAAGCAATGACGTATCCCAGCCAACAAAATGCCAATGCGTATGAAGAAGCATTGTGGGGTTGCCAACTCGAAATCTGATTGGTTAAAAGCAACAGTCTAGTTTAATGCAGCAGAGCCCGCAGAACTGATTGTGCAGGCTTTGAGGCAGATCTGATCTGGCAACAAATAATGGCTGAAATGTGATTGGTTAAATGCTTCAATACGAAAACACACATCTGGAAGCAGTGCAACCAGGGGCAAAAGCAATGTAAGGAAGCTATCAGACCATTTGGAATAATAAGTACGTATTGATGGACAAAATATAATATGATTCAGATATTTCTTAGGCCAGCAGAGAAGGCCTTGAAGGCCCTGACGGCCCACCACTGAGATATATATATATATATACACACATCAATGCACCCTTGGGCTTTTTGTATAGTTACCTGCAGTGATTTTTAACGTCCACCAGGTGTTAGTATTTTGCGAAGCAGTGGGTCACTGTATGGAAACGACAAGTGATGCTCACAAACCCATCACTCGTAGTGAGTCAATAAAATAATTACGGTATACATAGAGTTTTAATTCAAAACACAAAAAGCTAACTGAAAACCCTAAGCCAAAAATCAAAAATTACACCCCAAAAAATTAAAATGAACAAAAAGCCACAGGAAGCAGTAAGCCATGGGTTAACGAGACATGGAAAACAGGTGGGTGACACACAGGGGAGGCAACCACAGGTGAAAGCAATGTACAATCACAACGATAAGTTTCAAGCCATCAATATTGTTTTTCATACTAATGATTATACATAATATTGAATATTATCTGTTTGTTCAACATTAAAATGAAATTAAAAAAACAATTCACATTTGACTTCATATACCGACTGCCAGGTCTATTTACATACAAATCAAATCAGTCTGAATAAATAAACAAAGCGAAAAGAACTACTCCAAAATAAACCCAAAGTCGGTTCTTATAGTTAAAAAAAGGAAAAGAATGTAGTTTACAAAGCTAATAGAAAATTCTGAAGTTTAAATGAAATAAATCCTTGGCAACAAACTTAGTATTATGTATTATTAAGTATTTTTAACCAATGTGTTGAACCACAAATTGAGCAAAGAAAGGGCTTTTCGCCACTGCGGGCTGTTAAGTCTTCTTTTCAGGTTCCCTTCGGTGAAAATGTTGGAACATTAACTGCACCTGGAAAAGGTTTTTGAATGGTGTAGCTTTTTAATTGGGCTGTTGTAGCGAATCTGTGGCCACAGACTGAGCAGGAAAACATTGTTCTCCAGTGTGGGTTAATAAGTTTTTTTTAAGCCTTTCCTTTGGGAAAATGTTTGACCACAAACTTAACACAAAAATGGTTTTACAACGGTGTGGGTTCTTGTGTGCTTTTTTAAGGTTCCCTTCTCTGTAAATCTTTTACCACAAACTGAACACGAAAATGGTTTTTCACCAGTGTGGGTTCTTGCATGACTATTTAAGTGTCCCTTCTGTGTGAATCTTTGACTACAAACTGAACACGAAAATGGTTTTTCACCAGTGTGGATTCTTGTGTGCATTTTTAAGGTTCCCTTCTCTGTAAATCGTTTACCACAAACTGAACACGAAAATGTATTTTCACCTGTGTGTATTCTTGCATGATTATTTAAGCGTGCCTGTTGAGAAAAGGCTTTACAGCAAACTGAACACGAAAATGATTTGTCACCTGTGTGTGTTCTTGCATGACTATTTAAGTCTCCCTTCCGTGTGAATCTTTGACCACAAACTGAACACGAAAATGGTTTTTCACCAGTGTGGGTTTTTATGTGGATTTTTAAGGATTCATTTTGAGAAAAGGCTTTACCGCAAACTGAACACGAAAATGGTTTTTCACCAGTGTGGGTGCTTGTGTGCGATTTTAAGTATTGCCGTTGAGAAAAGGCTTTACCGCAAACTGAACACGAAAATGGTTTTTCACCAGTGTGGGTTCTTGTGTGCTTTTTTAAGGTTCCCTTCTCTGTAAATCTTTTACCACAAACTGAACACGAAAATGGTTTTTCACCAGTGTGTGTTCTTGCATGACTATTTAAGTGTCCCTTCTGTGTGAATCTTTGACCACAAACTGAACACGAAAATGTATTTTCACCTGTGTGTATTCTTGCATGACTATTTAAGAGTCCCTTCTGTGTGAATCTTTGACCACAAACTGAACACGAAAATGGTTTTTCACCAGTGTGTGTTCTTGCATGACTATTTAAGTGTCCCTTCTGTGTGAATCTTTGACCACAAACTGAACACGAAAATGTATTTTCACCTGTGTGTATTCTTGCATGAGTATTTAAGTGTCCCCTCTGTGTGAATCTTTGACCACAAACTGAACACGAAAATGGTTTTTCACCAGTGTGGGTTCTTATGTGGATTTTTAAGGATTCATTTTGAGAAAAGGCTTTACCGCAAACTGAACACGAAAATGGTTTTTCACCAGTGTGGGTTCTTGTGTGCCTTTTTAAGATTTTCTTCTCTTTAAATCGTTTACCACAAACTGAACACGAAAATTGTTTTTCACCAGTGTGTGTTCTTGCATGAATATTTAAGTTTCTCTTGTGTGTAAATGTTTTACCACAAACTGTACATGATAAGGGTTTCTCCCCAGTGTGGCTCCTCATATGTGTTTTCAAAGTAGACTTTTTCCCAAAGGTTTTTCCACACAGAGCATTTCCAGAGTTTGCCGTTCTTAAGACCTTCATTGTCATAAAGCAAGTCTTCGGTATCTGATAACGGAGCAATTAAATTGTCTGCTTGCCCTTCTGCTGAGCTGCCGTTCGGAGTCTCCGCCCCTCTGCCGGCCACGCCCAGATCATCTTCACTCTTGAAAGACTCACCAGTTGACACGGTGACATCTTCTTCCTCCTTTTTGATTTGCTGTTGAGGGAACTCTGGCTCCTCCTCTTTAATTTGGGGCAACGTTAAGGTGTATGCAGGCTCCGCCCCTCTGCTGGTCACGCCCAGATCCTCTTCCCTCTTCAGGTTTTCACCAAGTGACCAGGTGACATCATCTTCCTCCTTCTTGATTGGAAGTCGCTCGTCTCTCATTTGTTGTTGAGGGAACTCTGGCCCCTCCTCTTTAATTTGGGGGAGCTGAAGTTCCTTTTTAAGGCCAACAGACTCTTTCCCATCAGGACCAAGATATTCTCTGAAACCTGCAAGACACGAAAATAAATGATATGTTTCATAATCTGTCTATCTGACGAGAAGTCCTTTAGGTTAGACTGGGAATGTAAAGTCTTATATCGGCGGTGGTTAGGTTTGTAACATGACATTAACTTGAAATTTAACTGAAATCAACTCAAATGACTATACACACCCACACATTTGACCACCCGGAACCATCTCAATAAGCTCGTATCTCCAATTTGTCTCATATGTCAAGGAAAAAAATTGCTCGGAATGTAGCTCGTTTCTTAAATTTTCCGTAAATTGGGACACTAGTATGTCAAGGTATTCCTGAAATATGCTGGCTGCAACAGCAAATGTTTAATTAACAAGCAATAATTATAGCACTATCGGTGACCCGCATTGTAATCAACAGTTTGAGGAAAACAGAGTTCACCTTCAAAATTAAGGTACAATTAAGAGCACACCTACACATTTCAATGTATAAAAATGTGTTGTTTTATTAAACCCAAAGGATTCTTTAATCTCATCTCATTTTCTGAACAGCTTTATCCTCATCAGAGTCGTGGGGGGTGCTGGAGCCTATCCCAGCTGACTTTGGGCCAGAGGCGGGGGGGCACCCTGAATTGTTGGCCAGCCAGTCGCAGGGCACAACAAGACAGACAACCATTCACACTCACACTCATACCTAGGAGCAATTTAGTGTCGAATCAGCCCACCATGTCTTTACAATGTGGGAGGAAGCCGGAGTACCTAGAGAAAAGCCACACGCATCAAAATAAAAAGGTAATTTTTTTGGGGAAAAAAAGCCTTTCTATAAATGGTCATTTTTTAAAGAAACTGATACTTTACTATACATGGTCTTTTTTATTATTAAAAAAAGCCTTACTATGCAAGTCTTTGGAGTGTGGGAGGAAAACCGGAGTACCTGGAGGAAACCCATATAGGCCTGGGAAGAACATGCAAACTCCACACAGGTGGACTTGACCTGGATTTGAACCTAGGACCCGAGAGCTGTGAGGCCGATGCGCTAACCACTCGCTCCTCTGGGCCGGTTTTCACATTTTTATGAATTTATAACTTTAAAAAAATCTCCAGTGCTGAGTCCTAGTAGCAAGCGGAAGACATGGGAGTTGCTTCCGCTTGAAAAATTATTTAAAAAATAAACATTTTCCCCAGAAAAATCCGCGATGTAGTGAAATGCTGAGGGAATACTGTACTTGAATATGCAATTGCAGCGCACAAAAAAGCACTTCTACAATTACCATTAAGCCTTAATGATGAAGGGAATATATAGATATAAAAATGGACCCACCTTCTCTTCTGTGAAGGACAACTTTTGCATGGATTATTTTGCAAAATGTCGAGTTCTCCTCGTGGAATTTTGCTGCTCTTTTCCCACACGTAAATTCTGATGGAGACGCCATTGATAGCTGCTAACTAGGCTAAGTTAAAGAGGGCGCAAAGCTTCAAAGTTCTTCGACGACTTGAAGAGTTGATCCTTTGATATATGCTAACAGACTGAGCTAAAGTAGGCCGCAAAGCTTCAACGAGGTCTTGAAAATGATTTTGGCTGATATTTAAGGTCATAAAGTAGCTTATGCTAGACACGTCGGGGACCCATAGGTTAAGTAGGTGGCGAAAACTGCGCATGCGCGGTGGTAGCGTCACTTCCTTCGATTTATAAATGTAAGAGAGTCGGAAATAGGAAATAATTAATTTTCAAATGTTCTGACGTGTGGTTTGAGCAATAAATGTTTGTGCAGGTTTTAATTACATTGAAAATTAAATTAAACATAAATAACTTGAAGATTGCGTCTCAAAAGGAGGCGTCGCAAAACGCGCATGCGCTGAGAAAAATCGTCCTTGATAATGGAGCTGTTGCTGTTTCGCCGATTGGCATCACGGGAGAAGTAGTTCTTCAATGAAACGGTTTGATCTCGCTGGAATCAGTCTCTTATTTAGGTAACGCTCTCTTGTGGTCAGGAGAAATATTGTTTAATTTTAATTTCAGTATTCGTGGACATTGTACACAATAATTAAGACACTGTGAATCACAAGTTATCGAAGAAGCGCAGAAACTTTATCAGAAAATTTGCAATTTCTCAAAGGTGTCTTAAACCCAAAAGGAAAAGTTTGTTTTTTCTTTTATTAACATTATTCCCTCAATCTGGACCAACCACTAGATGTGAATTATATTTCTTGATTTTCCCATTTTTAACGAATATTTGCAATTTTTTCATCCTTATTTTTTCTTTTTGTGTTTTAGTTCAATGAGTATTTAGTAAAATGTAAAAATAACTATATAAAAATGTTTTCTGTTTTCCACTTCAATTTTGAACATAAAAACATATTTCGTTTCCTTTTGAAATTAAATGATTAAAAGACATCTTCCCTCAGTAAGAAAAAAAGCTAAAATAAACATAGTTTTAGATCTATAAATAATGTAAAATGCAAGGCTTGTCATTCAGTTCTTTGTTCATTTGGAATTAATAGGTAATGAAGCTATAATTTAAATTGTGCCATACTGTTTGGACCGAGTGCACTTTCCCCCAGTCTTCCTGTCGGGGCCAGTCAATTGTCTTCATAACTATGGACTGAACAGGACAACAAGTTCCAGGCCAGACGGATGATCTACAAGGACTCTTAAACTGCTTTGTCTCGGAATCTTGCAGATGGCGATAAATCGAAACAAACTTCCGAGAATACTCGCATTATTGTTCAAATATACTGTTGCTCTGTTTACCTTATAAAGAAATTATTATGCTTATTGGTGCAAATTTTAATGCCGTTGTTTTGATTTACGATCCGCTCGGGTCACTTTTTATGCTTATTGTGCAAATTCTTACGCAGGTGTTCCGATAAAAACATATTGTTGAGACAGTTGTTTTTATAACCTTTATCATGTTATTCGGTTAAGCTTATACAATTGTTCAGAACAGTTGAGACAGTTGTTTTTGCTTATGCAATTGTTTAAATCAGATTACCTTTGAATGTTTTGGTTATGTGCCGCTAAATGGACCGAAGATAATGCCGCTCGTCAGAATCCTTTTGCGAACGAAGACGCGTTGGTAGTGATTTCTCCTTGCAAGTTGTAAGCAGTTATGTTGAAAGATGTCTTCCAATTTTAATTAAATATTACTAATAATGATTTAATGGTATTAATCATTATTCCAACTATATATATATATATATATATATATATATATATATATATATATATAGAGAGAGAGAGAGAGAGAGAGAGAGAGAGAGAGAGAGAGAGAGAGAGAGAGAGAGAGAGAGAGAGAGAGAGAGAGAGAGAGAGAGAGAGAGAGAGAGAGGGAGGGAGGGAGAGGCAAAGAGGGTGAGGGAGGGAGCGATGGAGAGAGGGAGAGCAAGAGAGCGAGAGAGAGAGATTAAATCGGATTTAAAGAACTGGATATAAAGCCTTAAATATTTTTCATAGATCTAAAATAACGTTTATTTGAGCTTTTATTCTTTATAAGGGAAGAATCATTTGTTGAAAATATTTCTATATAGTTATTTTTACATTTTACAAAATACTTATTGAACTAAAACACAAAAAGAACAAAATTGGAGGGAAAATTGCAAATATTCGTTAAAAATGGGAAAATCAAGAGATAATTTACATCTAGTGGTTGGTCCGGATTAAGGGAATAATGTAAATAAAAGAAAAAACAAACTTTTCCTTTTGGATTTAAGACACCTTTGAGAAATTATTAATTTTCTGATAAAATTTCTTAAAATGTGCTTCTTCGATAACTTGTGATTGACAGTGTCTTAAATATTGTGTACAGTGTCCACGAATACTGAACTTAGAATGAAACAAACTTTCTCCTGACCATGAGAGAGCAGTACGTAAATAAGAGACTGATTCCTGCGAGTTCAAACCGTTTCAATGAAGAACTACTTCTCCCGTGATGCCAATCGGCAAATCAAAACTGCACCATTATCAAGGGCAATTTTTTTCTGCGCATGCGCGTTTTGCGACGCCTCTTTTTGAGACGCGATCTTCAAGTGATTTATGTTTAATTTAATTTTCAATTTAATTCAAACCTGCGCAAACATTTTTTTGCTCAAACCACATGTCAGAAATTTTGAATATTAATTATTTCCTATGTCCAAATCTCTTACATTTATAAACTTAATGCATCGAAGGAAGTGACGCCGCCACCGCGCATGCCCAATTTTCGCCACCAAACTTAACCTATGGATCCCCGTCGTGTCTAGCTTCAGCTACTTTATGACCTTAAATATCAGCCAAAATCATTTTCAAGACCTCGTTGAAGCTTTGTGCGCTACTTTAGCTAAGCCTGTTAGCATATATCAAAGGATCAACTCTTCAAGTCGTCGAAGAACTTTGAAGCTTTGCGCCCTCTTTAACTTAGCCTAGCTAGCAGCTATCAATGGCGTCTCCATCAGAATTTACGTGTGGGAAAAGACCAGCAAAGTTCCACGAGGAAAACTCGACATTTTGCAAAATAATGCATGCAAAAGTTGTCCTTCACAGACTAGAAGGTGGGTCCATTTTTATATCTATATATTCCCTTCATCATAAAGGCTTAATGGTAATTGTAGAAGTGCTATATCTGTGTGCTGCAATTGCAAATTCAAGTACAGTAATCCCTCAGCATTTCACTACATCGCGGATTTTTTCTGGGGAAAATGTTTTTTAAATTATTTTTCAAGCGGAAGCAACTCCCATGTCTTCCACTTGCTACTACAACTCAGCACTGAAGATTTTTATTTTATTTTAAGTTCATAAAAAATGTGAAAAGTGGCCCAGAATTTACCTTTTATTTTGACGCGTGTGGGTTTTTTCCAGGAACTCCGGCTTCCTCCCACATTGTAAAGACATGGTAGGCTGATTGGACACTCTAAATTGCTCCTAGGTATGAGTGTGAATGGTTGTCTGTCTTGTTGTGCCCTGCGAATGGCTGGCCAACAATTCAGGGTGCCCCGCCTCTGGCCCAAAGTCAGCTGGGATAGGCTCCAGCACCCCCCCCCCCCGACTTTGATGAGGATAAAGCGGTTCAGAAAATGAGATGAGATTAAAGAATCATTTGGGTTTAATAAAATAAAACATTTTTAAACATTGAAATGTGTAGGTGTGCTCTTAATTGTACTTTAATTTTGAAGGTGAACTCTGTTTTCCTCAAACTGTTGATTACAATGCGGGTCACCGATAGTGCTATAATTATTGCTTGTTAATTAAACATTTGCTGTTGCAGCCAGCATATTTCAGGAATACCTTGACATACTAGTGTCCCAATTTACGGAAAATTTAAGAAACGAGCTACATTCCGAGCAATTTTTTTCCTTGACATATGAGACAAATTGGAGATACGAGCTTATTGAGATGGTTCCGGGTGGTCAAATGTGTGGGTGTGTATAGTCATTTGAGTTGATTTCAGTTAAATTTCAAGTTAATGTCATGTTACAAACCTAACCACCGCCGATATAAGACTTTACATTCCCAGTCTAACCTAAATGACTTCTCGTTAGATAGACAGATTATGAAACATATCATTTATTTTCGTGTCTTTGCAGGTTTCAGAGAATATCTTGGTCCTGATGGGAACGAGTCTGTTGGCCTTAAAAAGGAACTTGAGCTCCCCCAAATCAAAGGGGAGGAGCCAGAGTTCTCTCAACAACAAATGAGAGACGAGCGACTTCCAATCAAGAAGGAGGAAGATGATGTCACCTGGTCATTTGGTGAATTCCTGAAGAGGGAAGAGGATCTGGGCGTGACCAGCAGAGGGGCGGAGCCTGCACACACCTTAACGTTACCCCAAATTAAAGAGGAGGAGCCAGAGTTCCCTCAACAGCAAATCAAAAAGGAGGAAGATGATGTCACTGTGTCAACTGGTGAGCCTTTCAAGAGTGAAGATGATCTGGGCGTGGCCGGCAGAGGGGCGGAGACTCCGAACGGCAGCTCAGCAGAAGGGCAAGCAGACAATTTAATAGCTCCGTTATCAGATAGCGAAGACTTGCTTTATGACAATGAAGGTCTTAAGGACGGCAAACTCTGGAAATGCTCTCGGTGTGGAAAAACCTTTGGGAAAAAGTCTACTTTGAAAACACATGAGGAGCCACACTGGGGAGAAACCCTTATCATGTACAGTTTGTGATAAAAGATTTACAGAGAAGGGAACCTTAAAAAGGCACACAAGAACACACTCTGGTGAAAAACCATTTTCGTGTTCAGTTTGTGGTCAAAGATTCACATGGAAGGGACCCTTAATTAGTCATGCAAGAACCCACACTGGTGAAAAACCATTTTCGTGTTCAGTTTGCGGTAAAGCCTTTTCTCAACAGCATCACTTAAAAACGCACACAAGAACACACTCTGGTGAAAAACCATTTTCGTGTTCAGTTTGTGGTCAAAGATTCACACAGAAGGGACACTTAATTAGTCATGCAAGAACACACACAGGTGACAAACCATTTTCATGTTCAGTTTGTGGTCAAAGATTTACAGAGAAGGGACACTTAAAAACGCACACAAGAACCCACACTGGTGAAAAACCATTTTCGTGTTCAGTTTGTGGTCAAAGATTTACACACAAGCAAACCTTAAAAATTCACACAAGAACCCACACTGGTGAAAAACCATTTTCGTGTTCAGTTTGTGGTCAAAGATTCACACATACGGGACACTTAAATAGTCATGCAAGAACACACACAGGTGAAAATAGATTTTCGTGTTCAGTTTGTGGTAAAAGATTTACAGAGAAGGGACACTTAAAAACGCACACAAGAACCCACACTGGTGAAAAACCATTTTCGTGTTCAGTTTGTGGTAAAAGATTTACACACAAGCAAACCTTAAAAATTCACTCAAGAACCCACACTGGTGAAAAACCATTTTCGTGTTCAGTTTGTGGTCAAAGATTCACACATACGGGACACTTAAATAGTCATACAAGAACCCACACTGGTGAAAAACCATTTTCGTGTTCAGTTTGTGGTCAAAGATTCACACGGAAGGGAAACTTAAAAACGCACACAAGAACCCACACTGGTGTAAAACCATTTTCGTGTTCAGTTTGTGGTCAAACATTCACACGGAAGGATCACGTAATTAGTCATGCAAGAACACACACGGGTTAAAAGCCATTCTCGTGTGCAGTTTGCGGTAAAGCCTTTTCTCAAAAGCAAGATTTCCAAAAACACAAGAATCCACGCTGGTGAAAAAACATTTTCCTGCTCAGTTTGTGGTCGAACATTTTCCCAAAGGAGAAGCTTAAAAGAACACTTATTAACCCACACTGGAGAATAATGTCTTCCTGCTCAATTAAAAAGCTACACAATTGGAAAAACCTGAAAAGAAGACTTAACAACCCGCAGTGGCGAAAAGCCCTTTCTTTGCTCAATTTGTGGTTCAACACATTAGTTAAAAATACTTAATAATACATAATACTAAGTTTGTTGCCAAGGATTTATTCATAAGACTTAAAAGACACAAATGTGTGTGTATGTTATCTATTAATTGGCAAAAATGATGAGAATTCATCGTGTCATTTTTGAATCATGTTGATAAAATTAGTCTGCTGTGAATTTTTCTCTGTTTGAAAAAGAGAAAACCAAGTCAAATGTTGTTTTATTTCATTTAATCTTCAAAATTTTCTATTAGCTTTGTAAACTACATTCTTTTCCTTTTTTAAACTATAAGAACTGACTTTGGGTTCATTTTGGAGTAGTTTTCCATTTTATATTTATCCAAACTGATTTGATTTTTTATGTAAATAGACCTGGCAGTCGGTATATGAAGTCAAATGTGAATTGTTTTTTTAATTTTATTTTAATGTTGAACAAACAGATAATACTCATTCTTATGTATAATCATTAGTATGAAAAAAATATTGATGGCTTGAAACTTATCGTTATGATTGTACATTGCTTTCACCTGTGGTCGCCTCCCATGTGTGTCACCCACCTGTTTTCCATGTCTCGTCAACCCATGCCTTACTGCGTCCTGCGTCTTTTTGTCCATTTTAATTTTTTGGGGTGTATTTTTTTATTTTGGGCTCAAGTTTTCAGTTTGCTTTTTGTGTTTTTAATTAAAACTCTTTATGTATACCGTAATGATTGTATTGACTCACTACTAGTGATGGGTTTGTGAGCATCACTTGTCGTTTACATACAGTGACCCACTGCTTCGCAGAATACTGACACCTGGTGGACGTTAAAAACCACTGCAGGAAACTATACAAAAAGCCCAAGGGTGCATTAATGTCAACTCGATTTCATGTGGGCCGGACTATTTATATATATATATATATATATATATATATATATATATATATATATATATATATATATATATATATACACACATATATATACATATATATACACACATATATATATATATATATATATATATATACATATACATATATATATATATATATATATATATATATATATATATGTGTGTATATATGTATATATATATATAGTGATACGTTGTTGTTTCTTCAATCCAACTTTTACTGTTATGACTAAAAATCTCCCGTGCCTCAAGCTATGTGCTAAGGCAGCGGTCACCAAACTACGGCCCGCGGGCCGTATCCGGCCCGCCGGCACATTTGGACCGGCCCTCTGAACAATACCAGAGACGCTATCGGATTTTTATTTTTATTTTTAAAAAAAAAAAAAATTATTATTTTTTTATTTTTTTTTATTTTTTTGGGGGATGCGGCCCGCCAGCACATTTGGACCGGCCCTCTGAACAATACCAGAGACGCTATCGGATTTTTTTTCCTATTTGGCCTTGAAGACTGGGACGTTTTAATCTTGTGTTTGGTTCATTGCACCCCTGCTGAGCCCACAAATCATCCCAGTGAAGCGGGGCTTCGCATTGCTTCTTTGGTGACACGCGCGGGGAGAGTGTTTCCCTTTGATGCATGCGGGCACGTCCACCGTTGCATGCACGAGCAGTGTTACCGAGACATCTGGACGATCGCAGGTGAGGGCGAAGCCCTGGGACCATCGCGGACTATTCAAGCATATTAAAACTGCAACCTGTTTGAGAACGGAATAATGGCGAAAAAGTTAGGTGAGAGAAAAATTGATTCAGAATGCAGGGTATTTAACCTGGAGTGGACAAACGATTATTTTTTTGTTCAATGCAAAGAAAAGGCTGTTTGTCTCATTTGTCAAGAGACGGTGGCGGTATTCAAAGAATACAATCTTTGCCGACACTATGAATCCCGTCACAAAGACAAGTACGATAGATTGCAAGGCCAAATACGAGCAGACAAACTCTCAAAGCGAAAAAGTGGACTACTATCTCAGCAGAACCAGGCATCCGTTCGGGCCAGCTTTTGGGTTGCTAAATTGTTAGCAAGCAGCGGTAAGCCTTTCACTGATGGAGAGTTTGTTAAGAAATGTATGGATAGTGTCGCGGAGGAGGTGTGTCCCGAGAAGAAAGATGCATTTAATGCCGTAAGTCTGTCAGTGAGTACAATGACCAGATGCGTTGAAGAAATCGGGAGTAATGTATATGCCCAGCTGCAGCCCTGGAAAGGGTTATTTAGTTATGTGTGGCTTTCTGGAAAACAATAAAAAAAAATTAAGCTCCCTTACGATCGTCACACTTTTTCTGTTACAAACTGACACCGGCCCCCCATCAGAGAAGGGAAAAGTTATGTGGCCCTCACAAGAAAAAGTTTGGGGACCCCTGATCTACGGTGTTATTGTACTGATTACATAAACATGTTTTTCGAGTGTCGCGATTAAATACAATGATTCAGTTAATACAATTTAGAATGCCTTGTGGACTAAGACGACGTCACAAGGTACCTCCTTGCAAGTGTAAGCAGTTATGTTGAAAGATGTTTTCCTATTTTAATTAAATATTACTAATAATGATTTAAAAGGTTTTAAACATTATTCCATCAAATACAAATACTAGTATTTGTATTTCATCATTAAACGCTGTTTTCAGCTGGATTTGCCGAATTTGAGAGCATTTTGAACCGTTTGGCGAATGGACGTATATGGACGTTTTTTTGCCTCCATCGCGACATATTACAGAGGAATTCACTTCCCTGGGCTCGGTTCTAATGTCCAAAGAGCTCCAGTATTTGTATTTAATCATTAAACGCTGTTTTGGGCTGGATTTGACCGAATTTGAGAGCATTTTGAGCCGTTTGGCGAATGGACGTATAAAGACCTTTTTTTGCCTCCATCGCGACATTTTACCGAGGAATTCACTTCCCTGAGCTCGGTTCTAATGTCTAAAGAGCTCCAGTATTTGTATTTAATCATTAAATGCTGTTTTAAGATGGATTTGACCCGATTGCTGTCATTTTACGTCTCGGTTCTGCTACATCTGCCCCCCCAAGAGTGCTTATTCCCGGGCTGCCATGCCCGCCCAAGAGTGCTTATTCCCGGGCTGCCATTGATGGTACACTAATAAATTGAGAGTGATGAGCGGCAAAGGGAAATGAATCATTGATTTTTTCTATAATTTGGACACCGCCAGCGGCAGGCTGGATTAAAAATCCTAACGGGCCGTATATGGCCCGTGGGCCGAGGTTGAAAAACTTGTACACACACGATCCGGGGGCGGGGCGAGCGCGCGAATCCCGTTTCAGCGAAACCTCTGTTCAGCCGAACGTTCATTCGGCCAAACGGCCGGAATGTTCGGCGGAATTTCCATTTGGCGACCTGCCTGTCTGTCAAACGTCCGTCGGCGAAACGTCTTTAGGCGAATCTTCCGAGTACCGATGATGTCGCTCACACTGGTACTCAGTGCGCTCAGGTTGTCTTTCTGCCCAGACCAACGAAAAATTAGAGGGAACATTGGGGGGGGGGGGTGCTGGAGCCTATCCCAGCTGACTTTGGGCCAGAGGCGGGGGGCACCCTGAATTGTTGGCCAGCCAATCGCAGGGCACAACAAGACAGACAACCATTTACACTCACACTCATACCTAGGAGCAATTTAGAGTGTCCAATCAGCCTACCATGTCTTTGGAATGTGGGAGGAAACCGAAGTACCCGGAGAAAAACCAACACGCGTCACTATAAAATGTTTTTTTTTTTTTAAAAGCCTTACTATGCAAAGTCTATGCATGTCTTTGGAGTGTGGGAGGAAACCGGAGTACCTGGAGGAAACCCACGCAGGCCTAGGGAGAAACACAGGTGGACTTGACCTGGATTTGAACCCGCAACCCCAGAGCTGTGATGCCGACGCGCTAACCACTCGCTCCTCTGGGCCGCTTTTCACATTTTTATGAACTTAAAATAAAAATCTTCTGTTTTGAGTCCTAGTAGCAAGCGGAAGACATGGGAGTTGGTTCCGCTTGAAAAATAATTTAAAATACAAAAAACATTTTCCCCAGAAAATATCCGCGATGTAGTGAAATGCTGAGGGATTACTGTACTTGAATTTGCAATTGCATTGCACAGATATAGCACTTCTACAATTAGCATTAAGCCTTAATGGTTTAGGAAATATATAGATATAAAAATGGACCCACCTTCTAGTCTGTGAAGTACAACTTTTGCATGCATTATTTTGCAAAATGTCGAGTTTTCCTTGTGGAACTTTGCTGGTCTTTTCCCACATGTAAATTCTGATGGAGACGCCGTTGATAGCTGGTAGCTAGGCTAAGTTAAAGAGGGTGCAAAGCTTCAAAGTTCTTCGACGACTTGAAGAGTTGATCCTTTGATATATGCTAACAGGCTTAGCTAAAGTAGCGCACAAAGCTTCAACGAGGTCTTGAAAATGATTTTGGCTGATATTTAAGGTCATAAAGTAGCTTAAGCTAGAAAAGTACATATATATATATATATATATATATATATATATATATATATATATATACATACATATACATATATATGTGTGTGCACGCGCACACGCACACACACACATATATATATACATATACATTTATATATATATATATATACATATACATACATATACATACATATATATACACACATATATATATATACATATATACATATATACACACATATATACATATATACACATATATAAATACATACATATATACACACATATATAAATACAATCATATATACACTATATATATATATATATAATATCTAAAATAGTCCGGCCCACATGACATCGAGTTGGCGTTAATGGGCTTTTTGTAGTTTCCTGCAGTGATTTTTAACGCCCACCAGGTGTAAGTATTCTGCGAAGCAGTGGGTCACTGTATGGAAACGACAAGTGATGCTCATAAACCCATCACTCGTAGTGAGTCAATACAATCATTACGGTATACATAAAGAGTTTTAATTCAAAACACAAAGAGCAAACTGAAAACATGAGCCAAATATAAAAAAGTACACCCCAAAAAATTAAAATGAACAAAAAGCCACAGGAAGCAGTAAGCCATGGGTTAACGAGACATGGAAAACAGGTGGGTGACACACAGGGGAGGCGACCACAGGTGAAAGCAATGTACAATCACAACGATAAGTTTCAAGCCATCAATATTTTTTCATACTAATGATTATACATAAGAATATTGAGTATTATCTGTTTGTTCAACATTAAAATAAAATTAAAAAAAACAATTCACATTTGACTTCATATACCGACTGCCAGGTCTTTTTACATACAGATCAAATCCGTTTGGATAAATATAAAATGGAAAACTACTCCAAAATGAACCCAAAGTAAGTTCTTATAGTTACAAAAGGAAAAGAATGTAGTTTACAAAGCTAATAGAAAAATCTGAAGATTAAATGAAATAAAACAACATTTGACTTGTTTTTCTCTTTTTCAAACAGACACAAATTCACAGCAGACTAATTTTATCAACATGATTCAAAAATGACACGAGGGATTCTCATCATTTTTGCCAATTAATAGATAACATACACACACACACACACATTTGTGTCTTTTAAGTCTTATGAATAAATCCTTGGCAACAAATTTAGTATTATGTATTATTAAGTATTTTTAACCAACGTGTTGAACCAAAAATTGAGCAAAGAAAGGGCTTTTCGCCACTGCGGGTTGTTAAGTCTTCTTTTCAGGTTCCCTTCTGTCAAAATGTTGGAACATTAACTGCACCTGGAAAAGGTTTTTGAATTGTGTAGCTTTTTAATTGGGCTGTTGAAGCGAATCTGTGGCCACAGACTGAGCAGGAAAACATTGTTCTCCAGCGTGGGTTAATAAGTGTTCTTTTAAGCTTCTCCTTTGGGAAAATGTTCGACCACAAACGGAGCAGGAAATTGTTTTTTCACCAGTGTGGGTTCTTATGTGGGTTTTTATCGTTCCCTTATCTGTAAATGTTTTACCACAAACTGAACACGAAAATGGTTTTTCACCAGCGTGGATACTTGTTTTTGGAAATCTTGCATTTGAGAAAAGGCTTTACCGCAAACTGCACACGAGAATGGCTTTTAAACTGTGTGTGTTCTTGCATGACTAATTAAGCTTCCCTTCCGTGTGAATCTTTGACCACAAACTGAACACGAAAATGGTTTTTCACCTGTGTGGGTTCTTGTGTGTTTTTTTAAGTTTTCCTTCTCTGTACATCTTTTACCACAAACTGAACACGCAAATGGTTTTTCACCTGTGTGTGTTCTTGCATGATAATTTAAACTTCCCTTGTGTGTAAATGTTTTACCACAAACTGAACACGCAAATGGTTTTTCACCTGTGTGGGTTCTTGTGTGCCTTTTTAAGTGTTGCTGTCTAGAAAAGGCTTTACCACAAACTGAACACGCAAATGGTTTTTCACCTGTGTGTGTTCTTGCATGATAATTTAAACTTCCCTTCTGTGTGAATCTTTGACCACAAACTGAACACGAAAATGGTTTTTCACTCGAGTGTGTTCTTGTGTGCGTTTTTAAGTGATGCTGTTGAGAAAAGGCTTTACCGCAAACTGAACACGAAAATGGTTTTTCACCAGTGTGGATTCTTGTGTGTATTTTTAAGTATCTCTTCTCTGTAAATCTTTGACCACAAACTGAACACGAAAATGGTTTTTCACCAGTGTGTGTTCTTGCATGAATATTTAACTTTACCTTGCGTGTAAATGTTTTACCACAAATTGTACATAAGGGTTTCTCCCCGGTGTGGCTCCTCATATGTGTTTTCAAAGTAGACTTTTTCCCAAAGATTTTTCCACACTGAGAGCATTTCCAGAGTTTGCCATCCTTAAGACCTTCATTGTCATAAAGCAAGTCTTTGCTATCTGTTAACGTAGCAATTAAGTTGTCTGCTTGCCCTTCTGCTGAGGTGCCGTTCGGAGTCTCCGCCCCTCTGCCGGCCACGCCCACATCACCTTCACTCTTGAAAGGCTCACCAGTTGACACGGTGACATCATCTTCCTCCTTTTTGATTTGCTGTCGAGGGAACTCTGGCTCCTCCTCTTTAATTTGGGGTAACGTTAAGGTGTGTGCAGGCTCCGCCCCTCTGCTGGTCACGCCCAGATCCTCTTCCCTCTTCAGGATTTCACCAAGTGACCAGGTGACATCATCTTCCTCCTGCTTGATTGTAAGTCGCTCGTCTCTCATTTGTTGTTGAGAGAACTCTGGCTCCTCCCCTTTGTTTTGGGAGAGCTCAAGTTCCTTTTTAAGGCCAACAGACTCTTTCCCATCAGGACCAAGATATTCTCTGAAACCTGCAAAGACACAAAGATAAATGATATATCTTATAATCTGTCTATCTAACGAGAAGTCCTTTAGGTTAGACTGGGAATTTAAAGTCTTATACTTATATCGGCGGTGGTTAGGCTCGTAACATGACATTTACTTGAAATTTAACTGAAAACAACTCAAATGACTATACACATCCACACATATTCGACCACATGGAACCATCTCAATAAGCTCGTATCTCCAATTTGTCTCATTTCTCAAGGAAAAAAATTGCTCGGAATTTAGCTCGTATCTCAAATTTCCCGTAAAATGGGACACCCGTATGTCAACGTATTCCTGTAATATGCTGGCTGCCACAGCAAATGTTTAATTAACAAGGAATGATTATAGCACTCGCGGGTGACCCACATTGTAATCAACAGTTTGAGGAAAACAGAGTTCACCTTCAAAATTAAAGTACAGACGCTCTCCTACTTAAGAACATTCAACTTACGGACAACGGTACATACGAACATGTCTGCAAATTGCGTTTAAGTCCAAAAATGTTCGCAAGTCCAATTTTGTATTTTGCGCCTTTTTCGGAGTAGTACTTCTTTCCGCCGCTAATACCGACGTCTGGCGCTGTGAGAGCTCAGCTCACCCAGCATCTACCTTCTTCGTTGCAATGCGGAAGTGTGTGAATGTATCTCCAGTGTGCAAAGAACCTTTTTCATTTGTATCATTAAATATCTCATGCATCCAATATTGAATATGGTTGGTAAAAAGCTAAAGGCTTCTATTGAGGGAGTTGCAAGGAAGAGGCAAGCCATTTCATTTGAAACGAGTGGCAATAATAACGAAGCTTGATGCGCGTGAGAGTGGTGAGCGTTTCACGGGCATTGAATCGTTCGACCGTCAGAACCATTTATAAACAGAAAGATCGAGCAGCAGGACCCAAATATTGAACGTTGCACAAAGTTTGCAAATCAATTGAATGATGCCATACAGTGCTACCGCATCATTTATGATGAAAAAAAGAAGAAAACTGTGCAATCGTCATAAGGTCGCTTCTTTTGGCCAGTTTCTAATACATAAATCTCTCTCTCTCTACAGTACTGTACATATTCTCCATTTTATTAAATGTTTTTTTTCAGTACAAACCAATGCGTGTTACTTATACAAGCCTTAAACATACAAATGCACTTATATAAACCTTCAATATACAGTGGTACCTCGTCATACGACCGCTCATCATACAAAATGCTCGTCTTACGGGGGAAATTTCGATCGAATAATTCGCCCGTGATGCGGTCAAAATTTCGTGATGCGACCAAGCCAGGTGGCCATGGCTTTTTTTTTTTTGCATATCTTTCGTGTACGTATAACAATATTTACGAGCACCGGATGAGCTATTCAGACCAGGAAACGCACAACGCCCATGCGCGGGGAAAAGAGGGCTTTCTGGGTAATTAAGTATACTCGTGCTCGCAACAGCATCCCCGGAAGCAACTCTATCATAGGCGCCGTTCGAGGGGATGCGAACACAGATGCTACAAGCTAAAAGGAGCCGCTAGCCAGGGCCCTCGAAGCTCCCATGAGCAGCGGTGCGATCGCTGATAAGACTTCTGCTCGTTGGCAAGTAGTCGTGCGTTCTCCGATTGTGAGGACATTTGTGTGCATCATTTTCGGAATATTTTAAAGGGAATAGTACGACAGCAAACAGCCCATCGATGGCGAACGTGAGGGTGGAGTGTTTGTTCTGTTTACGAGTGCGTTGTGTGGAAGAAAAAAAAAAAACGAAGCCCCCCCGCCCCTTTTGTGCCCCTCTCCCCTCGGCGAAATCCGTCCAATTTTAGTTAGATTAAACACTTTATTTCTATTAAACCACTCGTTATTTATTACTTTGTCAATATATGGCGAATTATAAGAAATAAAACATTTTTTTCAATCCAATATCCTGTTTTTTTTCAGAGAGTTGGAACGAATTAATTTGTTTCCCATTCATTTCAATGGGAAACTTTACCTCGAGTTACGAGAATCTTGTCATACGAGCTCAGTCCCGGAACGGATTAAGCTCGTATCTCGAGGTACCACTGTACTTATATCGGCCTTAAACATAAATTATAATACAAAATATAGCACTGAATCAACTTACAAACAAATTCAACTTATGAACAATCGCTCGGAACCAATTGCGTTCGTAAGTCGGGGAGCGTCTGTACAATTAAGAGCACACCTACACATTTCAATGTTTAAAAATGTTTTGTTTTATTAAACCCAAAGGATTCTTTAATCTCATCTCATTTTCTGAACCGCTTTATCCTCATCAGAGTCGGGGGGGGGGGGGTTGCTGGAGCCTATCCCAGCTGACTTTGGGCCAGAGGCGGGGGGGGGGCACCCTGAATTGTTGGCCAGCCAATCGCAGGGCACAACAAGACAGACAACCATTCACGCTCACACTCATACCTAGGAGCAATTTAGTGTCCAATCATTCTACCATGTCTTTACAATGTGGGAGGAGGCCGGAGTACCCGGAGAAAACCTACACGCATCAAAATAAAAAGGTACTTTTTTTGAAAAAAAGCCTTTCTATAAATGGTCATTTTTAAAAGAAACTAATACTTTACTATACATGGTCTTTATTTATTATTAAAAAAAGGCGTACTATGCAAAGTCTATGCATGTCTTTGGAGTGTGGGAGGAAACCGGAGTACCTGGAGGAAACCCACGCAGGCCTGGGGAGAACATGAAATCTCCACAAAGGTGGACTTGACCTGGATTTGAACCGAGGACCCCAGAGCTGTGAGGCCGACGCGCTAACCACTCGCTCCTCTGGGCTGCTTTTCACATTTTTAAGAACTTAAAATAAAATAAAAATATTCAGTGCTGAGTCCTAGTAGCAAGCGGAAGACACGGGAGTTGCTTTCGCTTGAAAAATAATTTAAAAAATAAACATTTTCCCCCGAAAAAATCCGCGATGTAGTGAAATGCTGAGGGATTACTGTACTTGAATTTGCAATTGCAGCGCACAAAAATAGCACTTCTACAATTACCATTAAGCCTTAATGGTTTAGAAAATATATAGATATAAAAATGGACCCACCTTCTAGTCTGTGAAGGACAACTTTTGCATGCATTATTTTGCAAAATGTCGAGTTTTCCTCGTGGAACTTTGCTGGTCTTTTCCCACACGTAAATTCTGATGGAGACGCCATTGATAGCTGCTAGCTCGGCTAAATTAAAGAGGGCGCAAAGCTTCAAAGTTCTTCGACGACTTGAAGAGTTATTCCTTTGATATATGCTAACAGGCTGAGCTAAAGTAGCCCACAAAGCTTCAACGAGGTCTTGAAAATGATTTTGGCTGATATTTAAGGTCATAAAGTAGCTTAAGCTAGACACGACTAGGACCCATAGGTTAAGTTTGGTGGCGAAAACTGCGCATGCGTGGTGGCAGCGTCACTTCCTTCGATGCATTAAGTTTATAAATGTAAGAGAGTTGGACATAGGAAATAATTATTCTTCAAATTTTCTGACATGTGGTTTGAGCAAAAAAATGTTGGCGCAGGTTTGAATTTAATTGAAAATTAAAATAAACATAAATCACTTGAAGATCGCGTCTCAAAACGAGGCGTCGCAAAACGCGCATGCGCAGAAAAATCGTCCTTGGTCATGATGCTGTTCTGTTTTGACGATTGGCATCACGGGAGAGGTAGTTCTTCATTGAAACGGTTTGACCTCGCAGGAATCAGTCACTTATTTACGTACTGCTCTCTCGTGGTCAGGAGAAAATTTGTTTCATTCTAAGTTCAGTATTCGTGGACACTGTACACAATATTTAAGACACTGTAATCACAAGTTATCGAAGAAGCACATTTTAAGAAAATATATCAGAAATTTAGCAATTTTTCAAAGGTGTCTTAAACCCAAAAGGAAAAGTTTGTTTTTTCTTTTATTTACATTATTCCCTTAATCCGGACCAACCACTAGATGTAAATTATGTCTTGATTTTCCCATTTTTAACGAATATTTGCAATTTTCCCTCCAATTTTGTTCTTTTTGTGTTTTAGTTCAATAAGTATTTTGTAAAATGTAAAAATAACTATATAGAAATATTTTCAACAAATGATTCTTCCCTTATTAAGAAAAAAAGCTCAAATAAACATTGTTTTAGATCTATAAAAAATATTTAAGGCTTTTCATCCAGTTCTTTAAATCCGATTTAATCTCCACGAACCTGTGAGGTAAAATTTGAAAATGAATGGTGAGAGAGCTGAGTCCCGAACATACTAATAGGAGTATCATTGTGGCGTTGACACTACCTCTACCACCACTTTAATCATAATTTTGTTTTTTATTACACTTCTGAATGCATGATATCATTGATACTGATTTATTAGCAACATCATAAAAATGTTGTCAAAAGAATTCTGAGACTTTTTATACCTAAAAGTGGTGAAAGGATAAAAAGATCACACATTTTCATGCAATTTTACTTTTCAATTCTGAGAATGGCTCTCAAGAAATAACATTAGAAAATAAGAATTGTTTATGGCTCTCTCCGTCAAAAAGGTTCCCAACCCCTGGACTACAGTAAATGGAAATTAGCCCTCAGCTACAATCTAACATATATATGTTCATTAACATGAATATAAATATGTTCATTAATATGTGCTATCCCCTATTAAATAAATCAAAGCAAAAACATGGAAAAAAATATTGCATATAAATGGAAACTTGACTATCTCATGTGACACGTTCAGCAGAAAAGTCATTTGAACGAGAATGAGAAGTGAGAAGGACAGATGTGTAAAATAAGGTAAAATTTAAGTCGGATTTGTGCATACTCTAATGGCATTTATGAAAAGGTTTTATTCATAGATATTTTTTTCATTCATTTTCTGAACCGCTTTATCCACTTTATCACTCGCGGGGGGTGCTGGAGCCTAGCCCTGCTGACTTTGGGCCAGGGGCGGGGGACACCCTGTATCGGTGGCCAGCCGATCGCAGGGCACAAGGAGACGGACAGCTATCCATACTCAGACCCAAAACTAGGGGCAATTTTAGAGTGTCCAATCAGCCTACAATGCATCTTTTTGGGATGTGGGAGGAAAACGGAGTACTCAGAGAAAACCCACGCAGGCCCAGGGAGAATATGCAAATTCAACACAGGTGGACCGACCTGGATTTGAACCCAGGACCCCAGAGCTGTGAGGCCGATGCGCGAACCACTCATCCGCCGGGCCGCCCATTCATAGATATTAATCATTACATTTTATTATTACTAAATCATGTATGTGTAGTAGACATGCACCTGCTTATGGCAGGTGTGATACTGGTGTGTGCCCATAGTGAGCAATGATGATGTTGCTCACACCGGTACTCCGTGTGCTCAGGGAGGTTGTCTTTCTGCCCAAACAAGCTAAAAATTAGAGCAAACATTGGGTGTAAGTGTGGATGGTTGTCTGTCTCCTTGTGCCCTGCGATCGACTGGCCACCGCGACCAGAGAGAGGATAAAGCCATTCAGAAAATGAAAATCTCGGCTGAAATGTTTGCACTTTGCTTTTGGTCTCTTCAATTAAAACTCTTTAAGTATACCATGAATGTCCTGGTTTCTGCAATTGGCTCCACCCCCTCCTTCACCCCCACACTACGTGACGTTATGACAAGTCAAAGAAATGGGCTGGTAAATCGGGCTGCTGCTATTCTCCTTTTGACTCACTGCCACACCACAGGTAACTAAATTGTGGGAATTTAGACATTATTTGCAGAGGCAATCATTTATTTGTGGAAAAAAAAATCTTGCATCTTCATTCGCTTCAATTTTAAAGTCAAGCTTCCATGGAATTGCTACACAGATAATGGAAATTCCCCTTCTACATAACAATTGAGACAGACAATCATGCACACAACACACCCATACCTAGGGGCAATTTAGAGTGTCCAATCAACCTACCATGCATGTTTTGGGAATGTGGGAGGTAACCGAAGTACTCAGAGGAAACCCACGAAGGCCCAGGGAGAACATGCAAGCTCCACACAGATGGACATGACCTAGCTTTGAACCCAGGACCCCAGAGCTGTGAATCGTTCGACCTTCAGAACCATTTATAAACAGAAAGATCGAGCAGCAGGACCCAAATATTGAACGTTGCACAAAGTTTGCAAATCAATTGAATGATGCCATACAGTGCTACCGCATCATTTATGATGAAAAAAAGAAGAAAATTGCAATCGTCGTTAGATCGCTTCTTTCGGCCAGTTTCTAATACATAAATCTCTCTCTATACAGTACTGTACATATTCTCTCCATTTTATGAAATGTTTTTTAGTACAAACCAATATGTGTTATTTATACAAGCTTTAAACATACAAATGCACTTATATAAATGTTGGAGTAATCATTATTATAAATGTGTTTTAAGTTTTATTAGGGGGATCATGTGCAAATTTATAATATAGGGGGGAATGTTGGAGTAATCATTATTATAAATGTGTTTGCAATGAATATAAAGCCTTATAATATACATGCTTACTATATTAATCAATATATCTGCTTATTAGGAATAGTAATGCTCATCCTAAATGTGTAACTATATTAAACGATATATATATATATATATATATATATATATATATGTGTTGATAGCTTTTATGTTAGAGTTAGAATTAATATGTGCTTTCAACGAAGACAAACGCTTACTCCAAGGTCGCTCTCCAGGACAGCTGGGTCCAGCGAGAGATACAAGTTCGCAAGGACATAAAACAATACACTGAGTCCTTGCTCCGAGGACTGATTACTGGAAGATACGCCTCAACCCTTTCCCCAGATGCAAGTTCGCAATGAAGATCTGTGAAGGACGCTTAAATTGTTGTTGGTTCAGCGGATGGCTATCAGGCATATTGTTTTAATTTGTGACGCTAGGTTTGCTTGATTATGGAATTGTTTTGTTTCTTGCTTACGCAATTGGATCGAATCGATAACCTTGTAATTGTTTTGATTTGAGGCCTTAAATGGGCAGGACATAATGCCACTCGTTAGAATAATCTTGACCGGACGAGCGGGAGGATGTATTCTCTTCTTGCAAGAATTAAATGGTGATGTGACTACAGATGCCTTTTTTATTGAAAGCTGAATTGGAAATACCTAAGGATAAACGTACAATTGGATGAACCTAACAATAAACCTTCAATATACTTATATAGGCCTTAAACATAAATTATAATACAAAATTTAGCACTGAATCAACTTACAAACAAATTCAACTTATGAACAATCGCTCGGAACCTAACTCGTTCGTAAGTAGGGGAGCGTCTGTACTGCATTGTGACAAAATGGATGTATGGTGCCCTCTTCCATTTGGTTTCATTTCTGTGAACAAGAAATTCAGTCATTTTATAATTGGAAAATGGTTAATCATTTATCTTCGTGTCTTTGCAGGTTTCAGAAATGATCTTGGTGCTTATGGGCATAAGTCTGTTGACCTTGAAGGGCAAGTTGAGCTCCCCCAAATCAAAGAGGAGGAGCCAGAGTTCCCTCAACAACAAATGGGAGATGAGCAACTTCCAATCAAAAAGGAGGAAGATGATTCCACCTGGTCACTTGGTGAGTTCGTGAAGAGGGAAAATGTTCGGGGCGTGGCCAGCGGAGGGGCGGAGCCTGCAAACACCACAACATGGCCCCTAATTAAAAAGGAGGAGCCAGAGTTCCCTCAACAGTGCAAAAGAGAAGAGCAACCTCCAATCAAAAATGAGGAATGTGTCAAATGGTCAACTGGTGAGCCTTTCAAGAGTGAAGATGATCTGGGCGTGGCCAACAGAGGGGCGGAGCTTCTGAGCGGCAGCTCAACAGATGGATGGCGAGCAGAAAATTTAATTGCTCCTTTATCAGATGACAACAACTTGCTTTTTGACGATGATGATGTTGAAGATGTTAAGAAAAATCCCAGTGGCGACAAACTCTGCAAATGCTTTCAGTGTGGGAAAACTTTTGGGAAAAAGTCTTCTTTGAAAACGCATATGAGGAGCCACACTGGGGCGAAACCCCTATCATGTACAGTTTGTGGTAAAACATTTACACAGAAGGGACACTTAATTAGTCATGCAAGAACACACACAGGCGAAAAACCATTTTCGTGTTCAGTTTGTGGTAAAACATTTACAGAGAAGGGAAATGTAAAAATACACACAAGCATCCACACTGGTGAAAAACCATTTTCGTGTTCGGTTTGCGGTAAAGCCTTTTCTCATAAGCAAGTTTTAAAAATACACTCAAGAACCCACACTGGTGAAAAACCATTTTCGTGTTCAGTTTGTGGCCAAAGATTCACACAGAAGAAAGACTTGAATAGTCATGCAAGAACACACGCAGGTGAAAAGCCATTTTCGTGTTCATTTTGTGGTCAAAGATTCACACGGAAGGCAGACTTAATTAGTCATGCAAGAACACACACAGGTGAAAAAACATTTTCGTGTTCAGTTTGTTGTCAAAGATTCACACGGAAGGGAAGCTTAATTAGTCATGCAAGAACACACACGGGTGAAAAGCCATTTTCATGTTCAGTTTGTGGTAAAACATTTACAGAAAAGGGAAATTTAAAAATACATACAAGAACCCACACTGGTGAAAAACTATTTTCGTGTTCAGTTTGTGGTCAAACATTCACACAGAAGGGAAACTTAATTCGTCACGCAAGAACCCACACTGGTGAAAAACCATTTTCGTGTTCAGTTTGTGGTCTAACATTCACACGGAAGGGAATCTTAATTTGTCATGCAAGAACCCACACTGGTGATAAACCATTTTCGTGTTCAGTTTGCGGTAAAGCCTTTTCTCAAAAGCACCACTTAGAAGACCACACAAGAACCCACACTGGCGAAAAACCATTTTCGTGTTCAGTTTGCGGTAAAACCTTTTCTCAAAAGCACCACTTAGAAGACCACACAAGAACTCACACTGGTGAAAAACCATTTTCGTGTTCAGTTTGTGGTCAAACATTCACACGGAAGAGAATCTTAATTAGTCATGCAAGAACCCACACTGGTGAAAAACCATTTTCGTGTTCAGTTTGCGGTAAAACCTTTTCTCAAAAGCACCACTTAGAAGACCACACAAGAACCCACACTGGTGAAAAACCATTTTCGTGTTCAGTTTGTGGTTAAACATTCACACGGAAGGGAATCTTAATTAGTCATGCAAGAACCCACACTGGTGAAAAACCATTTTCGTGTTCAGTTTGCGGTAAAGCCTTTTCTCAAAAGCACCACTTAGAAGACCACACAAGAACCCACACTGGCGAAAAACCATTTTCCTGCTCAGTTTGTGGTCAAGCCTATTCTCTAAAGCAACATTTAAAAAGACACTTAATAACCCACACTGGCAAAAAAACATTTTCCTGCTCAGTTTGTGGGCGAACATTTTCCCATAGGAGAAGCTTAAAAGAACACTTATTAACCCACACTGAAGAACAATGTTTTCCTGCTCAATTAAAAAGCTACACAATTGAAAAACTATATACCGTAATTACTCGAATATAACACGCATATTTTTGCTATATAATTAATTCCAATAGTTGGGGGTGCGTGTTATAATCAATAACTAAAATAAATTACAAATTTTCGATCGAAAAAAGCATTGTCAAACTCACTTTGACGCACGGACATTGTGCAATTTCCAACTTTGAATTAAAAAATACACGCATATTAAAGATCGTCAAGCCTCACAAACATCACAATCCTGCATTAATAAGCTGGAAAGTAGAATACTACATTGTAGTGTAGTACATACTTGTATTTAAAAATATGTCCAGCGGGGGGCAGTACATTCCCTTGTTACATGTGATAGTCTTTTCCATTGTGCATATCTTCAAATCATTTATTTATTCAATTTGTATGTTCCTTTTCTTGTTTGAGAATGACAATAGATATTTGAATTAAAACATGGTATTGTCAATTGAAATGTAGTCAATGTTCAAGGAAGTCTAAAAGGTATTGCAACATAACATGTCTACATGATATGTTTGTCCACTCTGTGTATCATCTATTGTCCTAAAATTCAAACGCATAACTCCACCAACTGCACGACAGTCGACACGCTCGTACCTGAAGATTTCTCTATCCGGTTTTGAACAAAACAATCGTGAAATGAAGAAAAAAAGGTAAGATTTCTGATTTTCGTCAGCGGGAAATTTTAGGTGCGCACTATATTCGAGTACTGCGTTTTTCCAGATTTTTTTGGCCCAAAATTACCTGCGTGTTATTTTCGAGTGCGCGTTATATTCGAGTAATTACGGTACTATAAATATATGGACAAATACTAAAATTGTTATCGCGATAAAATAAAATAAATCAGTCGATAGGACAACTACGCCAAGCAGCCCCAGACTCTACTATTTCCCGTAGATAAAGTTCTGCGTAGTGACTGCTGGGATATAGAGTTCTTAATACACCCAGTTCTTCAATACATTCCGTATGACGGCGAGCACACTAATTTGGTGCTCGCCGTCATTTCGGCTGTATTTACAAAAGAAATCCTGCCGCTAGATGTTGGCTTCAACGGAATATATAATATATTATATAATAACTCAGAGCTTGCCGTCATTCCCGGAGGCTTAAGAACTATAACCACTCGACCCGGCGTTTTGGAAGACTCATTTGGGCAATTGTTGAATTCGGACACAGAAAATGAGGACTTTGATGGATTTGTGGGTGATGATGACATAAGTAAGTTGTAAAATGTCTAAATAAAGTACAACCAAACTCAGTTTTGCTTCCGTTACCTTTTTAAAAACGTGTTTTTAGCGTGTGGGTGTAGCTTGCAAGAACTATATTTCCCAGCAGTCACTGCACACCGGAACCCGGAAATAGGCTACTTCCGGTAGCCAGCGCTATTGCGTTTCGATGTTCATCCATATATAATATATATGCGTCTAAAAAACGGTGCATGCTTTGTGTGTTTAAAATACAGAAATAGCACCCGTTACTGACACTGCGGCTAAAAATACGATGCGCCGAATAGTCGTGAAAATACGGTACCCACGTCGGTCAGAAACCCTTTTCCTGCTCAGCTTCTTGCCAGAGATTTAGTTGTAAGGATAGACTTAAAAGACGCAAATGTGTTGTGATAAGCAGTGGCCAATCACAGCTTTGCTTGCTTTTTCAATTTCTGTATGAAAGATCATTCTAAGTGAAGTATAATTGTTTTTGCATTCTGAAAATCTTGTTTACACTTTTTAACGTGTAATATCGATCCACACGATTCAAATACAGTAATACCTTAAGATACGAGCTTACCGTGGGGTCGAGCTAGTATGTCAATTTACTCGTATCTCAAGTCAATTCTTCCCATAGAAATGAACAAAATACAAATTAATCCGTTTCCATCCTAAAAAAAAAAACACCAAAATTTGTTTTAATTTACTACCGACTCACAATTGGGAACCATCTGGTATGCTCTCATCTCAAATTTGTCTCGTATGTTGGAACACTTGTATGTCAAGGTATTACTGTATAAGAAAATTGAGTGTCGTTGAAGATTTTATTTAATTTACTATCTAAATAATATGGAAAATGTCGTCACAGTTAAAGACATGCCTAAGAAATTTGAAAAATTGCAGATTTGCTAGCAAATCCAATAAGAATATTGAGTGTTATTCAAACATGATACATTTGAATGAAAATGATTGATATATTGAATCTAGGATCTAAAAAACATGATTAGAAATATGGTGTGAAAGATAATGAATTTGCTCAAAATAAATAAATAAGTTGTACAATGTCCTTATACTTTTGTCTTATTATAAGATGAATCACGATTTTAAACTGATTTAACGTGTCATTTTTTTGGTAGTTCCAATAAAACTATTTTGGGGGAAAATACTTTTTGGGTCTTTTTGTTGAAAAAAAATCAGCCTTCCAAATTCAAAGGTGACAAAAAAGAGAAGCGTTATTTGCTCAGATTTAATGAATACATTAATTTGAACAATTTGACAAATTAATATATAAGATTGTTTTCTTTCTACAGGTGTGAAAATACGCTAACTTCATTATCTGAAATTAACGGTAAATTGATTTTATCTTTTTGATGTTGAAGGGGATAATTGGGAGATATGTAACTAGATTTTTATTTTATGTGCAACTATAGGAAAAACATCGAGTAAGAAAGTTTTATAGGAGATGATAGACAAACTACAAAGGGAATGTAATGTTAAATGTTTGCAAAAAACTACTTGATTGGGGTATTATTCACATTATTGAATGAATTTGGAGTTTTTGATTAGCATGCATTTTATGTGGCTTAATTGCTGTAAAGGGTACAGGCTTAATATATTAATCCTTGCGAACAGGGGGAGATTGTGATTCAATTCTATTGAAAAATATACTGTTAGGGTTATTAGTCTTACATTATTATATATTTGCTCGCAATGAAGTACGCTTTGCTTTACTTAGCTCATTAACACAAGAAAAGTTATTATAGTCTACATCTGCTTCCAATGAAGTAAATGCTTTGCTCCTTAGTTAGACCAAACAACAGGAACGTCGAATCCTTTTGGACTGCTGGGATGTGGAGAAGAACCTTCGTCTCTACATGACCTTCATTTGTTTTGGGAGCTAAAACTTGTATTGTAACTAGGGTCCTTTACTATTGACTTCTCACTCCTATTTTCCCAACCCTCCCTTGAGAGCTGAGACGTCCATTGTAACTATGGTCCTTGAAGCTAAAACAGGGAAAAGATGCGTGTAACGTGAGAATGAACCTGGACAGAGACGAGTCGATTCGATTCTCTCTTGCAAGAATTTCACAGAGGATTGCCCCATCTCTTTATTTGTGCGGGCATTTGAGAATGCCTATTGGTGAACTTATCATACCACTACTAGGATCCAAGGGTGAAGAGATCATCCTGCCTTTAACTTCCCCAGTAGCCACTAAGTGCTACTCACTGACTATCACTCATTCCTTCATCTATGCTCCAAAGTGCCCTGTCAACTTGATGGGCCAGGACCTTATGAAGATGTGTCCTGTCCAGATGGACAACAACTCCAAGACTCTCCTGCAAGGCACCACCAAGCAACTGCCCCAATCTTTGCTGTGTGGGATAGACTGGCTAGTTGGCTTAATAATTGTTTGTTCATGTCGCGCCATGTGGCCAAACTCGCTTTACAATTGTTTGTTAAGATCGTAAAATGTAAGATAGACTGGCCAAACTGGCTTTACAATTGTTTGTTAAGATCGTGGAATGTAAGATAGGCTAACTAGCTGGCTTTGCAATTGTTTGTTAGATCGTGGAATGTAAGATAGGCTAACTAGCTGGCTTTGCAATTGTTTGTCAAGATCGTGGAATGTAAGATAGGCTAATTAGCTGGCTTTGCAATTGTTTGCTTGTATTGTGCGATGTGGCCAACTAGCTTAATAATTGTTTGTTCGAATCGCGCGATGTAAGATAGGCTGCAGCAGTTTGTGTGAGCTATAAAAATATCGTGTTTGCATACAACTTAGCCCTGCAAATGTCTAACCATATCAGCCTAAAGTTTTGTTTACATAAACTTTGTCCTACATCACTGTCTTAGAAATATTTCCCTGTTTTCCTATATAAAGACTGACCCACTGTTCATTCGGAGAGAGAGTTGCAAAGGACACCACGCTGAGCGGTTCACCACTGTTAGAGCTCTCTCTCCATCTTGCAGTCTGGTAATAAACCTATTTCCTTTAAATTGATCTCACTTTTTCTGTGCCTATTCCTGAAGTTGTATTACAGATCTATCAGCTGACATCTACTGGGCTCGCATTGACACCGACTCCGACGGCTGGAAACAAGCCGAACACTACTGGCCTTTGTGACTGCCCTGGGTACGGCACCTACGTACATATGATTTGGTTTCGGACTGCTTGCATTGCACGCTCTACTATGATAGGCAAGGTAACGAGGTCTATACTGATTCGTTACAAACAATTGAAGGACATACTTGGCAAATACATTGTGGCGATTTGTTTATTGGTAACCCGGAGTGGCTTTCAATACACATTTGTCTGATGAACAATTAAAATGGTACATGAAGGATAACCCGCCGGATCTCCCCATGTCACCATCTCATCCACATGTTTCCATGATGATATCTCCTCACTCAGCTAAAGACCTTGGGCCCTTTGTACGAGAATACATGTTGGCTAAGGATTGGAAACCCACCATAACTCAATCTTTGTTTTATTCTTGATGTTTATTGTGTCCAATCTGAAAAAGTCAAACCATCCTTCATTTTGGAGCATCGACTGTTGGAAGACACCATGGTTGTGAAACAATGGACAGTGACATGGCCTCAATGGTTCTCGCTGACCTGCCGGACACAATTTGTTCCGTTACCCCAACAGACATGGGCTTGTGTAACGTTGCTTTTGCACTTTTCACATGACTTCCAATCCCATGCATGTCGAAAGCAATTTTTATAATTCAACTGTTCATTTCAGTAAATACTACAATGACATTGAAAAATACATTTTTTAAAAGGTACTTAGTCAAGTGAAAACAACAGTGGCTGAGGATGCCAATCACATTTTTGGATTATTATTCATTAAAAAAAAGCAATACCTTTTGTCACTTTTACTGAACCAAGATGCCTCTTGAATTGTATGAAGTTAACCTGCTTCTTACCTTGGCGTCTTGTGGAGCTTGGCAGTCTTGGTATTTGTCTCCTTGACTGCCCCCCTCAGGTCAGTGGTGTGCTCCTGGATTAGTTTTGGCATATGGCCAATTCATTCCGACTTGGTCTCAATCGTGGAAGCCTATTGACAAGGACAATGTTTAAAATGTTAAGACAATTAGAAAAACGAGCACTTTTTAATCAGTGCTTTTTGATGAAAATGTTGACCATAATTCTTGCTGTACTTTTATTCTTGACAATGAAACTAACCTTCAGAACAATGTTGCTCGACCTCCAGGAACGGTGGGCCACTAAAAAAGCAAACGTGCGGGGTCTCTTTTAAGGTGCTCAGTCAGCTTGATGTCTGCCATCTATAGAAGAAATGGCATGATGAACATTTTGATGGAGAACATTGCATCGGTACAAAGTGGGTTAAGGATGACACATTGAGTTTTTTTTCTTGTAAATGTACTCGTTCTCTAGGCATCCTTGACCACCTTGCACACCACCAAGGACTTCAAGAGGAAGATTTGTCTATTTTTTCCCATGCTCAAGGCTATTCTTGAATCCCAGACCTTGAAGGAATCCTGCAGGAGCAGCTCTCCTTGTGACTCAATGCATTCATCAAAACCTGAAGGGGGAGAGATGAAGGTGACATGTAAGCAAACTGGACTTGATTTGTGAGCAAATGTTTTGCCATCTTGTCATTATGTTCAGTTACCTTCCAGCATGGAGAGATGCATGGCATCATTGGCATTCTTGGGAATGCCAAGAGTTATATCCAGGGCTTTTTTGAGCTGCTCTTACCCTTCTTCAGAGCATTGCAGCGGATTTTTAAATAAGCCAACAGACGCTTACAATGGCTGCGAGACACTGTTCTCATAGAATAACGAGAATTTACTGTATATAGGTATTGTTATATGCTCTGTTTGTGTTACATCTTTTGGACCCAATTGCAGTGAAGCGGGTAAGGGAAGGAAGTAGTACTCAAACGAATCTTTAATAACTTAAACCGGAGGCAATAGACTAACAAAAGACTTTGCGTCAAATAACAAAACAAAACCTGACTAGGGGAGACACGGGAAAGCAAGGAACGAGGAGCGCCACGTTGGATCGAGGAAAATGTGGAAACATGGCATGGTAATCAGCAGACGATCCAACAACGACAAAGCAGTCAGTGGGGTTATAATAGACTGACACGTGTTGACGAGACAATTAGGAACACCTGGGAAACACAAGAGGGAGGAAGGATACACCAGGGGCGGAGACACGACAGCTGAACACAATGGGCAATCACTCAGACAGGAAACCAGGCGGGAAAAAGCATAACAAAACCAAGCAACCCTAACAGTTTGTCTGTTGTGTACTAAAGGAAGTTTAAGATTACATCCATGTTCGTTTCAGTGAGCTGTTTATGTTTTGTTTCATTATGTTAGGGGACCTTCATGAGACAAAATAAAAGGTGATGTTGAATTAATTTCTTTCTAATGGGGTTCAGGTTTACGGAAGCTGATCGCACTCACCTTGAAAATAAAATAAAGTCCTAGCCGTTTTTCAAATTAATTCATCTTTGGTGTGGTGGTGTTTTTTTGAAGTATTTTTTTCTTCGTTTTTCAAATTAATTTATTGTCTGAGGGTGTTTTTCTTTGTTTTTCAAAATGTATTTTTGGCGTTATGTTTTTGAATTATTTTTTTCTTGTTTGTTTTTCGTTTTTATTTATTTTTTCCTCAGAAAAAAAATACATTCAAAAATCGAGCAAACAGCAGTTATCGACATATTTGGAAGTCTCGCGTGGACTGCGTCCCCCAAATTCTAGACAGGAGGACCCGTGCTCGCGTACACCTACCTCCATTCAGCACAATTATGTTTTATCCAGATATGCGGCAAAGACAGTGCGAGACAGCCCAGTCATCAAGTCACCTTAATGACAAATACGCTTCTAAGTTTCCTCTCATATAGAATTTGAAACCCCTCTTCTTGGCCACTCTGTAGTCAAACATTCATTTGGAAGGAAAACTTAAAGCATCACACAACAAACCCACACAGGCGCACAGACCTTTCAAACATTCAGTAAGAGAGCAACTTTTTTGCTCAGTTGGTTGCCAATGTTTTATTCCTAAGGACAGGAATTTCTTTTCTCATATTTAGATGTAATTTTCGATTGTTTTCACTTTTTTTTACCTGTCTTGTTCAGTTGTTTTTTTTAACTGGTACTGCATTTTCTTTTTGTTGAGAACATGCTCTCAAAGTGTATGAAACTAGAATGCAATTAAACACTTGTTGTTAATATTTGAAATAGATGACAAAAAGAAAAATGGACTAAATGTAATGAAATAAAAATGATTTTTCCTATTTGACTATTTTCTGTTCCTTTTTCACAATGAATTTTAGGCCTTACCTGACATGTTTCGCAGTATCACTTCCGCCTTCATGAGAATGTCAAGGCATTAAAAAAAAACAATGCGTTTTTTATCAAATTCCGATCTTGTGAAAATGATGCGATCAGGTCAGATTTCCGATCTGATTTTTGATCAGTAGGAATCCCTCAGAAGAAAATGAGAAAAGAGAAGTTTCACCGAATTACTAATTTTCAAGAACAAATTTTCACAGCAATGGTAACACTTGGAAGTGGGGTAGTTTGCTTCTACCAAAAAGAACTGATGTTTGTAGCACAGAATGGTTTCGATCCATTGAGCCCTGGATTATGGGCCAACCACGCTTCCGCTGCACCACTCTGCTTCTTCTGACATATTACTTCACAATTCACAAGGTTACTCACAAAACTAATCAATCAAATCGAAGCAGATATACTGAGAGCACGTGGGTATTCCCACCTGCTGACGGAGCTCCTGAGGACCACCAGCGCAAGAACCTCGGTCTCGGCCGGGGACTGGCATAGCCTTGGTTAGTCCTGCTATTCACAGAGTCATCCATTACGCATTTAAAAATTTCCATTACAATAAAAAACGCGGTACGAGACATTCGGCCCCGGGATTTACAAATCAAGATACCATGTTGAATTTAAACTTGCACTTAAGCTAATAATACCCCACCGACGAATCATTACCTTATCGTGGTGGTGGGGTTTGTGTGTCCCAGTGGTGGGGTTTGTCAGTCACAGTGACCCTTGGAGCTATGTTGTCCAGAGCCTTGTACCCCTGGTAGGGTTATCCATGGCAAACTGGTCTGATGCGAGGGATCAGATGAAGAATGGCTCAGAAGACCTCTTATGATGAGCAACATTATTGGACGACATCTTCCCTCACCCGGACGCGGGTCACCGGGGCCCCACTCTGGAGCCAGGCCCGGAGGAGGGGAGCGATGGCGAGCGCCTGGTAGCCGGGCCTAGACCCATGGGGCCCGGCCGGCCGGGCACAGCCCGGAGAGGCGACGTGGGTTCCCCCTCACATGGGCTCACCACCTGTGAGAGGGGCCAAAGAAGGCGATCCCCGGCTGCAGAAACTATCGTTTGGGGCGTGGAATGTCACCTCTCTGGTTGGGAAAGAGCCTGAGCGTGAGGTTGAGAAATTCCGGCTCGACATAGTTTGGCTCAGCACTACACAGCTTGGGTTCCGGTACCAGCCCTCTCAAGGGGGGTTGGACACTTCCAGCATCCCTCCATCTTCGGGTGGGGGGACGGCACCTGATTTGTGTGCATGCACCAAACAGCAGTTCAGAGTACCTACCCCTTTTGGAGTCCTTGGAGGGGGTGCTGGAGAGTGCTCCTTATGGGGACTCCCTTGTTCTGCTGGGGGACTTCAATGCTGATGTGAGACCTCGAGGGAGTGATTGGGAAGAACGGCCCCCCTGATCGAAACCCGAGTGGTGTTCTATTGTTGGATTTCTGCGCTCGTAGTGGATTGGCAATAATGAACACCATGTTCAAGCATAAGGGTGTCCATATGTGCACTTGGCATCAGGACAGCCGCATGTCTTGGATACTCGGGTAAAGAGAGGGACGGAGCTGTCAACCGATCACAACCTGGTGGTGATTTGGCTCCGATGTGGGGGCAGATGCCAGTGCAGCCCGGGAGACCTAAACGTTTCGGTCCCCTATTAGAAGCACTTTCAATTCCAACTCGCCGCTCCCCGCTCGACCTCGCCCGTCCAAGCTCCCCGCTCGACCTCACCCGTCCAAGCTCCCCGCTCGACCTCACCCGTCCGAGCTCCCCGCTCGACCTCGCCCATCTGAGCTCCCCGCTCGACCCCTCCGTCCAAGCTCCCCGCTCCCACTTGACTTCGCCCGTCCAAGCTCCCCACTCGACCTTGCCCGTCCAAGCCCCCCCCTCGACCTCGCCCGTCCAAGCTCCCCGCATCTCCGTGCCGACTCACCCGCCAGTCGCACCCGAGCCAAAGCCAGCACATTGCTGTTTAGCTCAGTTAGTCAGAGTGTGGTGCTGAAAACATCAAAGTCATGGGTTCGACCCCTGAATGGGCACAACCTCTCTAGAGCATGGGTGTCAAAGAGGTGCCCCGGGGGCCAAATCTGGCCCGCTGCATCATTTTGTGCGGCCCGGGAAAGTAAATCATGAGTGCCGACTTTCTGTTTTAGGAAATGATTATAGATGTACATTACATCTCCTGATTTTCCCCTTTTAAAAATCAATCATTGCAATTTTTTAATCCAATTTTTTTCTTTTGTGTTTTTAGTTTAAATATAAAAATATTTTCCGTTTTCCAATTTAAAAAAATATTTCGTTTCCACTTGAAATAAAAGAACATGATTAAAAGACATTTTTCCATACTAAGAAAAAAAAGCTCAAATAAAAATTGCTTTAGATCTATAAAAACGGACTATTTGGGCTTTTGATCCAGTTATTTTAATCCAATTTAGAAAAATAAAAAAATCTAGATAGTAGATCTAAAATGGTCCGGCCCACATGAAAGGGCGTTGATGTTAATGTGGCCCGCGAATCACCTTTGACACCTTTGCTCTAGAGTAAGTTAAGATTGCCTAAAATGATTTATTTTGCCGTAACATAACAGTTTAGCTAGCTGACATTTGCATTTGCGGGCATCACACAAAAATCATGGCCACTTTGCACATGGCTGGTTAGCTCAGTTGGTCAGAGCGTGGTGCTAATATCGCCAATGTCGCGGGTTTGACCCTCGTACAGGCCATGATCTCTCCGTAGTGATTTGAAATTGCCGAGTACAATTTCTTTTGCCGTAACATAACAGTTAGTGAGCTGACTTGTTGCATTTACGAGCATCACACAAAAATCATGGCCAATTTGCAAATGGCCGGCTAGCTCAGTTGGTCAGAGTGTGGTGCTAATAACGCCAAGGTCGTGGGTTCAACCCCCACATGGGCCATGACCTCTCCGTGGTAGTTGAAATTGCCTAATACAACTTATTTTGCCATAACATAACGTCTTGTCTTGATGTTTCCTCATTTTCTGTGATCTGGTAAGTTATCTGCTCCACAAGGCAGAAGACGCCACCCGGGATGTGAATCATCTCAGTGAGGGAATACTTGAGGTTTGTTCCCACCACATTTCTTTCCTTCCCAAATTGTTGTGAAATTAAATTTGTCTTCATACTCAAGCGGGCAGAACAGTGTTTCTCAACTTTGCTTAGCCTCCAATGAGGAAGCCTTTAGAAAATGACAATATGATTACTCTTAATAGTCGTCACAAGTGCAAAAATCTCCAAATAAAGATGCAAAAACTCTTAAAATAGAATCAACAAAATGCTGTAACAGAGTTGTCTATCTGTCTGGTAAGTTGACTGAGCTACCTTGCTAATGCTAGTGGGCTAACGTTCTGAACTTTAGCTTTTCATGCTAATTTCTAGCATGCGCGAATACGAGATTAGACACAGTTGGCGTATGTCTATCAATATTAGAATATAATAACACATCACAAAATATTTAGAGTTGAGCATTGTGGTCACATTTTTCACTCTTTCATGGATATCTTTTTGACTTTACGCTAAAAGCTAAGCTAACCACAAGTGACATAGAACCCTTCTTGAGAGAGTAATTACTTGCCCAAGACGCTAAACAAAAAGTGCATAACCTGATGACAAC